>NC_053028.1:19861583-20151829 GCF_003073215.2 Triticum urartu
ATAATCTCATAGTCATAGGAACATGTATAAGTCATGAAGAAAGCAATAGCAACATACTAAACGATCGGGTGCTAAGCTAATGGAATAGGTCATGTCAATCAGATCATTCACCTAATGATGTGATCCCATTAATCAAATGACAACTCATGTCTATGGTTAGGAAACATAACCATCTTTGATCAACGAGCTAGTTAAGTAGAGGCATACTAGTGACACTCTGTTTGTCTATGTATTCACACATGTATTATGTTTCCGGTTAATACAATTCTAGCATGAATAATAAACATTTATCATGAAATAAGGAAATAAATAATAACTTTATTATTGCCTCTAGGGCATATTTCCTTCAGTCTCCCACTTGCACTAGAGTCAATAATCTAGTTCTCATCGCCATGTGATTTAACAGCAATAGTTCACATCACCATGTGATTAACACCCATAGTCCACATCGATATGTGACCAACACCCAAAGGGTTTACTAGAGTCAGTAATCTAGTTCACATCGCTGTGTGATTAACACCCAAAGAGTACTAAGGTGTGATCATGTTTTGCTTTGTGAGATAATTTTAGTCACCGGGTCTGTTATATTCAGATCCGTAAGTATTTTGCGAATTCTATGTCTACAATGCTCTGCATGGAGCTACACTAGCTAATTGCTCCCACTTTCAATATGTATCTAGATCGAGACTTAGAGTCATCCAGATCTGTGTCAAAACTTGCATCGACATAACTTTTTACGATGAACCTTTTGTCACCTCCATAATCGAGAAATATTTCCTTATTCCACTAAGGATAATTTTGACCAATGTCCAGTGATCTACTCTTAGATCACTATTGTACTCCCTTGCTTAACACAATGTAGGGTATACAATAGATCTGGTACACATCATGGCATACTTTATAGAACCTATGGCTGAGGCATAGGGAATGACTTTCATTCTCTTTCTATCTTCTGCCGTGGTCGGGCTTTGAGTCTTACTCAATTTCATACCTTGTAACACAGCCAAGAACTCTTTCTTTGACTGTTCCATTTTTGAACTACTTCAAAATATTGCCAAGGTATGTACTCATTGAAAAAACTTATCAAGCGTCTTGATCTATCTCTATAGATTTTGATGCTTAATATGTAAGCAGCTTCACCGAGGTCTTTTTCTGGAAAATTCCTTTCAAACACTCCTTTATGCTTTGCAGAATAATTCTACATTATTTCCGATCAACAATATGTCATTCACATATACTTATCAGAAATGTTGTAGTGCTCCCACCCACTTTCTTGTAAATACAGGCTTCATCGCAAGTCTGTATAAAACTATATGCTTTGATCAACTCATCAAAGCGTATATTCCAACTCCGAGATGCTTGCACCAGTCCATAGATGGATCGCTGGAGCTTGCACATTTTGTTAACACCTTTAGGATCGACAAAACCTTCTGGTTGCATCATATACAACTCTTCTTAAATAAATCCATTAAGGAATGCAGTTTTGTTTATCCATTTGCCAGATTTCATAAAATGCGGCAATTGCTAACATGATTCGGACAGACTTAAGCATAGATACGAGTGAGAAACTCTCATCGTAGTAAACACTTTGAACTTGTCGAAAATCTTTTGCGACAATTCTAGCTTTGTAGATAGTAACACTACTATCAGCGTCTGTCTTCCTCTTGAAGATCCATTTAATCTCAATGGCTTGCCGATCATTGGGCAAGTCAATCAAAGTCCATACTTTGTTCTCATATATGGATCTCATCTCAGATTTCATGGCTTCAAGCCATTTTGCGGAATCTGGGCTCATCATCGCTTCCTCATAGTTCATAGGTTCGTCATGGTCAAGTAACATGACCTCCAGAACAGGATTACCGTACCACTCTGGTGCGGATCTCACTCTGGTTTACCTACGAGATTCGGTAGTAACTTGATCTGAAGTTACATGATCATCATCATTAGCTTCCTCACTAATTGGTGTAGTAGTCACAGGAACAGATTTCTGTGATGAACCACTTTCCAATAAGGGAGCAGGTACAGTTACCACATCAAGTTCTACTTTCCTCCCACTCACTTCTTTCGAGAGAAACTCCTTCTCTAGTAAAACTCCGAATTTAGCAACAAAAGTCTTGCCTTCGGATTTGTGATAGAAGGTGTACCCAACAGTCTCCTTTGGGTATCCTATGAAGACATATTTCTCCGATTTGGGTTTGAGCTTATTAGGATGAAACTTTTTCATATAAGCATCACAACCCCAAACTTTAAGAAACGACAACTTTGGTTTCTTGCCAAACCACAGTTCAGATTGTGTCGTCTCAACGGACTTAGATGGTGCCCTATTTAACGTGAATGCAGATGTCTCTAATGCATAACCCCAAAACGATAGTGGTAGATCGGTAAGAGACATCATAGATCACACCATATCTAATAAAGTACGGTTATGACATTCAGACACACCATTATGCTGCGGTGTTCCAGGTGGCATGAGTTTGTGAAACTATTCCACATTGTTTTAATTGAAGACCAAACTCGTAACTCAAATATTTGTCTCCGCGATCAGATCGTAGAAACTTTATTTTCTTGTTACGATGATTTTCCACTTCACTCTGAAATTCTTTGAACTTTTCAAATGTTTCAGACTTATGTTTCATCAAGTAGATATACCCATATCTGCTCAAATCATCTGTGAAGTTCAGAAAATAACGATACTTGCCGTGAGCCTTAACACTCATCGGACCGCATACATCAGTATGTATTATTTCCAATAAGTCAGTTGCTCGCTCCGGAGAACGGAGTCTTAGTCATCTTGCCCATGAGGCATGGTTCGCAAGCATCAAGTGATTCATAATCAAGTGATTCCAAAAATCCCATCAGCATGGAGTTTCTTCATGCGCTTTACACCAATATGACCTAAACGGCAATGCTATAAATAAGTTGCACTATCATTATTAACTTTGCATCTTTTGGTTTCAATATTATGATTATGTGTATCACTACGATCGAGATCCAACGAACTATTTTCATTGGGTGTGTAACCATATAAGGTTTTATTCATGTAAACAGAACAACAATTTATTCTCTTACTTAAATGAATAACCGTATTACAATAAACATGATCAAATCATATTCATGCTTAACGCAAACACCAAATAACACTTATTCAGGTTCAACACTAATCCCGAAAGTATAGGGAGTGTGCGATGATGATCATATCAATCTTGGAACCACTTCCAACACACATCGTCACTTTACCCTTAACTAGTCTTTGTTTATTCTGCAACTCCCGTTTCGAGTTACTAATCTTAGCAACTGAACTAGTATCAAATACTGAGGGGTTGCTATAAACACTAGTAAAGTACACATCAATAGTATGTATATCAAATATACTTATGTTCACTTTGCCATCCTTCTTATCTGCCAATCACTTGGGGTAGTTCCGCTTCCAGTGACCAGTCCCTTTGCAGTAGAAACACTTAGTATTAGGCTTAGGACCAGACTTGGGCTTCTTCACTTGAGCAGCAACTTGCTTGCCGTTCTTCTTGAAGTTCCCCTTCTTCCCTTTGCCCTTTTCTTGAAACTAGTGATCTTGTCAACCATCAACACTTGATGCTCTTTCTTGATTTCTACCTTCATCGATTTCATCATCATGAAAAGCTCGGGATTCGTTTTCGTCATCCCTTGCATACTATAGTTCATCACGAAGTTCTAATAACTTGGTGATGGTGACTAGAGAATTCTGTCAATCACTATCTTATCTGGAAGATTAACTCCCACTTGATTCAAGCGATTGTAGTACCCAGACAATCTGAGCACATGCTCACTAGTTGAGCGATTCTCCTCCATCTTTTAGCTATAGAACTTGTTGGAGACTTCATATCTCTCAACTCGGGTATTTGCTTGAAATATTAACTTCAACTCCTGGAACATCTCATATGGTCCATGACGTTCAAAACATCTTTGAAGTCCCGATTCTAAGCCGTTAAGCATGGTGCACTAAACTATCAAGTAGTCATCATATTTAGCTAGCCAAACGTTCATAACGTCAGCATCTGCTCCTGCAATAGGTCTGTCACCTAGCGGTGCATCAAGGACATAATTCCTCTGTGCAGCAATGAGGATAAACCTCAGATCACGGATCCAATCCGCATCATTGCTACTAACATCTTTCAACACAATTTTTCTCTAGGAACATATCAAAATAAACATATGAAAGCAATAAGGCGAGCTATTGATCTACAACATAATTTGCAAAATACTACCAGGACTAAGTTCATGATAAATTTAAGTTCAATTAATCATATTACTTAAGAACTCCCACTCAGATAGACATCCCTCTAATCCTCTAAGTGATCACGTGATCCAAATCAACTAAACCATGTCCGATCATCACGTGAGATGGAGTAGTTTCATTGGTGAACATCGCTATGTTGATCATATCTACTATATGATTCACGCTCGACCTTTCGGTCTCCGTGTTCCGAGGCCATATCTGTATATGCTTGGCTCGTCAAGTATAACCTGAGTATTCCGCATGTGCAACTGTTTTGCACCCGTTGTATTTGAACGTAGAGCCTATCACACCCGATCATCACGTGGTGTCTCAGCACGAAGAACTTTCGCAACGGTGCATACTCAGGGAGAACACTTCTTGATAATTAGTGAGAGATCATCTTAAAATGTTACTGTCAAACTAAGCAAAAATAAGATGTATAAAAGATAAACATCATATGCAATCAAAATATGTGACATGATATGGCCATCATCATCTTGCTTCTTTGATCTCCATCTCCAAAGTACTGTCATGATCTATATCGTCACTGGCATGACACCATGATCTCCATCATCTTGATCTATATCAATGTGTCGTCACGTGGTCGTCTTGCCAACAATTGCTCTTGCAACTATTGCTATCGCATAGCGATAAAGTAAAGCAATTATTGGACGCTTGCATCTTATGCAATAGAGAGACAACCATAAGGATTTTGCCAGTTGCTGATAACTTCAACACAACATGATCATCTCATACAACAACTTAAATCTCATCACGTCTTAACCATATCACATCACAACATGCCCTGCAAAAACAAGTCAGACGTCCTCTACTTTGTTGTTGCAAGTTTTACGTGGCTGCTATGGGCTTAGCAAGAACCGTTCTTACCTACGCATCAAAGACCACAACGATAGTTTGTCAAGTTGGTGCTGTTTTAACCTTCACAAGGACCGGGCGTAGACACACTTGGTTCAACTAAAGTTGGAGAAACTGTCACCCGCAAGCCACCTATGTGCAAAGCACGTCGGGAGAACCGGTCTCGTGTAAGCGTACGCGTAATGTCGGTCTGGGCCGCTTCATCCAACAATACTGCCGAACCAAAGTATGACATGCTGGTAAGCAGTATGACTTATATCGCCCACAACTCACTTGTGTTCTACTCGTGCATATAACATCAACATATAAAACCTAGGCTCGGATGCCACTGTTGGGAAACGTAGTAATTTCGAACGTAGTAATTTCAAAAAAATTCCTACGCACACGCAAGATCATGTGATGCATAGCAACGAGAGGGGGGAGTGTGATCTACATACCTAGTAGATTGAAAACGGAAGCGTTTGGTTGATGTAGTCGTACGTCTTCATGATCCGACCGATCAAGCACCGAAACTACGGCACCTCCGAGTTCTAGCACATGTTCAGCTCGATGACGATCCCCGGACTCCGATCCAGCAAAGTGTCGGGGAAGAGTTCCGTCAGTATGACGGCGTGGTGACGATCTTGATATACTACAGCAGCAGGGCTACGCCTAAACTCCGCTACAATATTATCAGAGGACTATGGTCTGGGGGCGCCGCACACGGCTAAGGAAAAGATACGTGGCAAACTTGTGTTCTGGGGCCCCTGCCTCTGTATATAAAGGACTAAAGGGGGGGAGGCTTGGCCGGCAAGGAGGGCGCGCCAGGAGAGTCTACTCCCCCTCTGGAGTAGGATCCCCCCAATCCTAGTTGGAATAAGATTCGCGGAGGGGGTAAAAGAGAGAGAGGGGCCGGCCCCCTCTCCTTGTCCTATTCTCCTTGTCCTATTCGGACCAAGGGAGGGGAGGGGCGCACGGCCCATGAGGGGCTGCCTCTTCTCTTTTCCACTAAGGCCCATCATGGCCCATATAGCTCCCGGGGGGTTCCGGTAACCTCCCGGTACTCCGGTAAAATCCCGATTTCACCCGGAACATTTCCGATATCCAAACATAGGCTTCCAATATATCAATCTTTATGTCTCGACCATTTCAAGACTCCTCGTCATGTCTGTGATCACATCCGGGACTCCGAACAACCTTCGGTACATCAAAATGCATAAACTCATAATATAACTGTCATCGTAACCTTAAGCGTGCGGACCCTACGGGTTCGAGAACAATGTAGACATGATCGAGACACGTCTCCGGTCAATAACCAATAGCGGGACCTGGATGCCCATATTGGCTCCTACATATTCTACGAAGATCTTTATCGGTTAGACCGCATAACAACATACGTCGTTCCCTTTGTCATCGGTATGTTACTTGCCCGAGATTCGATCGTCGGTATTCCAATACCTAGTTCAATCTCGTTGCCGGTAAGTCTGTTTACTCGTTCTGTAATACATCATCCCGCAACTAACTCATTTAGTTGCAATGCTTGCAAGGCTTAAGTGATGTGCATTACCGAGAGGGCCCAGAGATACCTCTCCGACAATCGGAGTGACAAAACCTAATCTCGAAATACGCCAACCCAACATGTACCTTTGGAGACACCTGTAGTACTCCTTTATAATCACCCAGTTATGTTGTGACGTTTGGTAGCACACAAAGTGTTCCTCCGGCAAACGGGAGTTGCATAATCTCATAGTCATAGGAACATGTATAAGTCATGAAGAAAGCAATAGCAACATACTAAACGATCGGGTGCTAAGCTAATGGAATAGGTCATGTCAATCAGATCATTCACCTAATGATGTGATCCCATTAATCAAATGACAACTCATGTCTATGGTTAGGAAACATAACCATCTTTGATTAACGAGCTAGTCAAGTAGAGGCATACTAGTGACACTCTGTTTGTCTATGTATTCACACATGTATTATGTTTCCGGTTAATAAAATTCTAGCATGAATAATAAACATTTATCATGAAATAAGGAAATAAATAATAACTTTATTATTGCCTCTAGGGCATATTTCCTTCAGGACCGCAGTTAGCAGGGTGAGCCGTGCCCCATGAGAGAGCAGGCGGGCCACCCAACCAAAGAGGAATTTCCTAAAGCTATCTATGATCGGGTTGAAGGCTGTGAGAGGCAGTTTAGTGGGGGAGAGGGGTAGACCTAGATAAATTAGCGGAAAGGAAGATAAGGAGCAACCAATAGATGCGGCAATGTTGTTTTGCATGGAAGCGTCGGTGGCTATGGTGAGAAGAGCTGTTTTTTGAAAGTTGATGACTAGCCCCGTTGCAAGGGCGAAATCGTGAAGGGAATTTTTGAGAATTATGGTGGCGGCGTCGCTAGCAGCAGCAATTATCAGGGTGTCATCAGCATATTGAAGTGTCACGGGTGGTTCGTTCGGCCGTAACGGGTGGCAAATAACGTTGGTTTGGAACGCTTTGGCGATTAGTCGTTGAAGGACGTCAGCAACGATGATGAACAAGTACGGCAAGAAGGGGTCACCTTGGCGGAGGCAACATCTACATTGAATCCAGTACCCCGGAACGCCATTTAAAAGAATAGTTGTTTTCCTAGTGAGAAGGATATTTTGTACCCAAGAGCAGAAAATGGAGGGAAAACCGCGGGCTTGTAAGATTTGTATGAGGGAGGACCAGCATATGGAGTCAAAGGCTTTCCTGAATTCGAGCTTGAAGACCATGGTCGGGGCTTTACGTGTGTGGCACGCACTGAGAATATCAGCAACATAGATAAAATTTTCAGCAATGTTACGTCCATGTAGGAAGCCCGTCTGATCATAATGTATGAGCAGTGGGAGGAGAGGTTTAACTCTATTTGTGAGGACTTTGGAAACTGCTTTTGGCATGCAGTTTTGGAGAGAGATGGGTCTAAACGCGTCAGGGGATGTTGGCGCCTGGGTTTTTGGAAGGAGAACCATGAAGGCCCGGTTGAAGAGATCGAGAGAAACAGTTTGATCGTGGAAGGTAGAGAAGAATGTTAGGATGGATTGTTTGATATCATTCCAATATTTTCTGAAGAAGATAGGACCAAAGCCATCTGGTCCAGGGCTAGCGTTGGTGTTCATAGAGAGGAAAGCTTGGTGGATTTCGTCGTGGGAGAATGGTTGTGCAAGATCACTGAGCTGGGGGAGGGGAGAGGGGTATAGTTGGAGTAAACTGAAATTCCATCTTGCATTTTTTGTGGTCCCAATTAGTTGTTGGAAGAAGTCTTTTAGGATATCAGCTTTTTGTTCGTGCAGAAAAACTTCAGAAGTGTTGTGTATAAGCATGGGAATTTTGTTTGAACGAGAGCGCTGTGTAGCCGAGGCGTGGAAGAATCGAGTGTTCTCGTCGCCGTCAATGGCGACCCTAATCTTACCCCTCTGTTTCCAGAACGCAATTTTTTGTTTGATGGTACATTGTAGCAGGTTGGAGAGCATGAGCCTCAGTTTTTGTTCGATTGGGAAGAGAGGAGCGAATTCCTCGTTTAGGTCAAGGGCCTGGATAGCTAGTTTGCAATTTGTTTCCCGTTGGTAGATGGGCCGCAGCGTTTTGGCCCAAGATTTTAGGGCCGATCTTGTACCTTTAAGGTTTTGAGCGAGAGAAGCAGCAGGATCTGCGGGAAGCCCATTATGGCGTTGTGGGTTGGGCTGCCAGCAGTCACGCTCTATGTTGGAACAGGCTGGGAACGAAGTCCAGAAGCGTTCAAATCGAAAAAGGCGGGAAGATGGGATGGACGTGGATACAGTAACTAGGAGTGGAACGTGATCAGAGACAAATCTAGTGAGAGAAGTGAGGTGTGAGTTGGGGAAAAGAGCATCCCAAGATAGGTTGATCAGTACTCTATCTAGGCGAATTAGCGTGGGAGATAGTCTTTTATTTGACCAAGTAAATTCTCTGTCAAGGAGTGGGAGCTCTAAGAGAGCAAGTTGATCAATGGTGTCATTGAATGCGTTTGCCTCCGATCGTCGGAAATTGTTGTTATTGCGTTCATTGGGGAATCGAGTAAGGTTAAAGTCATCGATTAGGAGCCAGGGGGGTTGAGTTGGTGGTTCGATCTGCTTGAGTTCGTCGAGGAAAACTAGCTTTAGATCTCTTTGTGAGGGGGCGTAAAGGTTAGTGATGAAGATGTTGTGTGGCGATGCAAGACATGATAGCGTTAATGTAGATGTGAAACGCCTATGTTGGCAATTGAGAAGCGAGAAGCGGCGTGAGTTAGTAGCCGAAAGAATGCCACCCGCAGTTCCGATTGCGTCGAGGTGGTTGTTAGAGTCAAGGAAGCGTGGCAATATTGATCGTAATTTGATCGTATCTGGTTTTTGTAATTTGGTTTCTTGAAGAAGGGCTATAGATGGGCGCAAGAGGTTGATTTCATAGAACACATTGGTACACTTATCATTATCTCCTAACCCGCGAACATTCCAGAACACGATAGAGTAGGTAGCGTTTTTCATAATGGAAACTTAAACTGGCACCTTACATAGGGGTATTGACCCGACAAGCAACCATTTCGGGTCAAGATACAGTCCGGCAAACTGACAGAAGTAGGCGTGAGCACCATTACAACTAGATTAAACCTAACATAGCAACTACGGGTCGGTGCGAGACACCGGATACATGGCCAGAGTTGGCCGCCACAAGAGTGGCCGCTGAGAAGAGAGCATATCATGGCGATCCTAGGCCACCGGAGCCCAAAGCGATGTCCGCCAGCATCTCCGGCGTGGCACCGCAGGCAGCAGCAACGGCAGCAAGGTCCTCAGGCGAGGCAGGACCGTGGGCAGAGCTGTCGATGATCCCAGAGTCATCGCAAAGACGAGCGTGGATCAGGGCGTCGGAGAGGTCTTTGGAAGCAGCAGATAGGTCAAGCTTCTTTGCCTTGGAGCGCATGGCCTTGGAGGTCATGGAAGAGTAGACGGGCGGCTCGATTTCAGCCAGCCTAGCGCTGCGCCTGGCGTTGATGCCGGAGTCGGACGCCATCTTGGTGCGCCTGCTAATGCGCCTGGCAAGGCACTCAAGAGTAGGCTCCGGAGGCAGGTCCAATGGCTGGACGGCGGGAACCACAGGTGGGAGGAGCGCCGGAAGGGCAGGTAGGGAGGGTGGAGGATACGACGTTGGTGTGAGAGGAAGTGGAGAGGGGGCAGGCAGGGCGAGCAGGGGTTGCGCATGGCGCGGACGAGCAAGTAGCTGGGCTGGAGAGGGAGAGCAAGCGGGAGGAGTCCATGGGGCATGAACAAGCATGGCGACAGGCATGCCGTCAGCCATGAGTGCGAGGATTGGGATGCCGTCGAGCGGCCTGGCAGCAGTGGGAGATGGAGGAGGGCCCGGGGGCGACTCCGGAGTGCATGTGAATGGTGACGTGGCCGTGGCAATGTTCCTGATCTGAGTAATGGTGGAGGGTGAGAGGCGAGGGTTTGATGTGAGGGAGGAAAGGGAGCCGTCGTCCCCGTCCTCAGAGCTGAAGGGCGATGCTCCAAAGCCATGGCGGAAGAGCACGCGGCTCTCCAGTTTGACAACGACGACATCGTTGTTAGGAAGGCGCACCATGAGGCAGGGGGGAGGACGAAGTCTCGGGCAACCATAACGAGAGCGCGAATGCTGGAGTGGTCGCCCTGGAAGCAGTGCTGGTCGGCGGCGACAAAGTCTCCAAGGTGAGAGAAGAAGTAGTCGGCCCCCTCTGGGTGCCAGAGCTCGTCGGGGTAATCGAACGCCTTGATCTCAGCCATGTGAATGAAGATGGCGGTGGATCTGTTGTTAGCGTGTTCAGGCCTTTCGAAGAAAAGGGTATTGCCCTGGTGATGGATCGGCCCATGGCCAGTGACCGCAAGGCGCTCCTCTGCGTTGGCAAAGGAGAGACGCCCGGCGCCACGTGCGGAGGAAGTGAGGCTAAACGTGGGGTTGTTGCGGTGGTGAGCGATGGCTTGACGAATGAATCCAAAAGGGTTGTGCATGGGGGTGGCAAGGTGCACGTAGGCAAGGTTGTTAACCTGTCGGACGAGGCAGCTTGGAGGGACGAGGAGAGGGAAGTGTGGTGCCGGAGGAGAGAAGCATGATGCTGCGGTGGGTGTGGTGGCTGGGGAAGGGGGAGGGGACGGAGCGAAGGACGACGTCGGAGGAGAGGATGAGGAGGTGCGCGGCCCGAAGATGAGTGGGAGACGGAAGGGAGGCAGGTCGTTGGTGAGCACGCAGTGGGAGCCGAACCAGATTGGCGCGCCGTCGGAGCGCGAGGAGCCGGCCGACGAGCCGGAGGCGGTGTGGGTGCCCGTCGTGTGCGCCATAGAGCTGCAGGGCGGACGCATAAAGGCAGGGTTAATACGCGGTGAAGGGGGGCATAGGAGGGAAGAACGGGAGGAAGCGGATGGCCTTGCACCCGAAACTCCCACTAGTAGAAAAAGGGTCAAACGTGAAGCACATTAGTGCCGGTTTGATTTTGGCCCGGTACTAATAGTACCATTAGTGCCGGTTCGAACGGATTTGCATTAATGTCGGTTCGTGTTGAACCTTTAGTACCGGTTCGTGGCACGAACCGGTACTAAAGGGGTGGTGGCAGGCTGGCGTGAGGCCGGGGCCCCACGATCACCTTTAGTACCGGTTCGTGTCACAAACCGGTACTAAAGGGCTAACCTTTAGTACCGGTTTGTGCCACGAACCGGTACTAAAGGGGTCTGACCTATAATACCGATTGGAGACACAAACCGGCACTATAGTTTGCATGACGGCACTATAGGGCAATTTTCAAACATGAAAAAATCATAACTAAATCATCCTAATTCAGAAAAATACATATAATATATCAAAATTTGCAGAACAAAAAGATTGATCCGTTGAAACACCCAGTTTTCCGTTTCGACAATTTTTTAAAATCACAAAATTCCAAAGGGAAAATAGAGTTT
This sequence comes from Triticum urartu, assembly GCF_003073215.2. NCBI lineage: Eukaryota > Viridiplantae > Streptophyta > Magnoliopsida > Poales > Poaceae > Triticum > Triticum urartu. The sequence goes on from NC_053028.1 coordinate 19,873,639, forward strand.
TTGGGCGTTTTAGACGTTTTTTTGGACGTTTTTAGCGTTTAGTGCTAGGGTTTAGATTTCAGCGTTTAGGGTTAGGTTTTATGGTCTAAACCCTTAGTTTTTACTATTTAGCATAGAGTTTCCGATGTTTTAAGTCCCGGGTTTAGGGTTTAGGACAATTTTTGAAATGACAAATTGTAAAAGGAAAAAAAGATATGCTCTAATTTATGTTTTTTTGAATTTTGGTTAAATCTTGTCAAACCGGTCAAACAACTGATTCAAGAAATATAGAGTGTTACTAAATAATTACGCAATAATATTAGTGTTACTAAATAAGTATTCTCAGTTTTTTTGAATTTTGTTCAAATCTGGTCAAACTGTGGTCAAACTATGGTCAAACTACTTATTCAAGAAATATTAGTGTTACTACATAATTATTCAAGAATATTAGTGTTACTAAATAATTATTTCAATTTTTGAATTTTGGTCAAATCTGGTCAAACTATGGTCAAACTGTGGTCAAACTATGGTCAAACTTATTCAAGAAATATTAGCGTTACTAAATAATTACTGTTTTTTTAGAATAATAGTTTCAAACTCAAACGGTGAAATGTGTGACTTCATGCTCAAGCTAAACTCCTGAGGGTTAATAGGATTGACATCTTACTATTATCAGGAAAACAACAAGTGCAGACTCGGAAACGAAGGAGAATAGAACCTGAAAGTTAAGCGTGCTCGGGCTAGAGTAGTGAGAGGGATGGGTGACCGGTCGGGAAGTTAGATGATTTGGAATGAGTGATCCACACTTGAGCAGTTAAGAGAGGTGATTAGAGACTAATTCAGAAAAATTAAAAATCAAAAAATCAAAATTTTTTTCCAAAATTTTCAAAAAAAAATTCAAAAAAAAACCTTTAGTACCGGTTGGTAACACACCAACCGGTACTAAAGGTCCCCCATACCAGGGCGCGAGCTCACGCCACGTGGTGGCACTTTAGCGCCGGTTCGTGCCGAACCGGTACTAAAGGGGGGGGGCCTTTAGTGCCGAAACTTTAGTGCCGGTTCCATAACCGGCACTAAAGGCCCTTACAAACCGGTTTTAAAGCTCCGTTTTCTACTAGTGTCCGGTGGCCGGAGCACCAGCAGCGAGAGCACCGGACGGGGTCGCGGCAGTCGGCGATAGTGTGGTCACTAGCGAGGCACCGAAAGCACCTAGGCTTCTTCTTGCGGCTGTAATGGTGGTGGAAGTGTTTGAGGCTGGCCATCTAGGGAGGAGGGGTTTTATAGGCTGGAGAGGCCGATGGATGGGGGAGAGGAAAACAACAAGTGCAGACTCGGAAACGAAGGAGAATAGAACCTGAAAGTTAAGCGTGCTCAGGCTAGAGTAGTGAGAGGGATGGGTGACCGGTCGGGAAGTTAGATGATTTGGAATGAGTGATCCACACTTGAGCAGTTAAGAGAGGTGATTAGAGACTAATTCAGAAAAATTAAAAATAAAAAAATCAAAATTTTTTTCCAAAATTTTCAAAAAAAAATTCAAAAAAAAAACCTTTAGTACCGGTTGGTAACACCAACCGGTACTAAAGGTCCCCCATACCAGGGCGCGAGCTCACGCCACGTGGTGGCACTTTAGCGCCGGTTCGTGCCGAACCGGTACTAAAGGGGGGGGCCTTTAGTGCCGGTTCCATAATCGGCACTAAAGGCCCTTACAAACCGGTTTTAAAGCTCCGTTTTCTACTAGTGTCCGGTGGCCGGAGCACCAGCAGCGAGAGCACCGGACGGGGTCGCGGCAGTCGGCGATAGTGTGGTCACTAGCGAGGCACCGAAAGCACCTAGGCTTCTTCTTGCGGCTGTAATGGTGGTGGAAGTGTTTGAGGCTGGCCATCTAGGGAGGAGGGGTTTTATAGGCTGGAGAGGCCGATGGATGGGGGAGAGGGGATGCAGAGGCCCGAGGCGGGGAGCTGAGCAAAACCTCCCAGTAGCTGCGCGGGTCTTGCAGCGGCGTGGAGACCGAAGAGCGCAGCGGGCAGGCAGCAGAGGCAGGGGCGTGGCACTGGTTAATGGCGATCTCGGGATGGAGCTGAGGGGACTGGGCGGAGAGTAGGCTGACGGAGGTAGGGGAGGCAGGTGGTGGAGTAGACGTGATGATGGGCGCATGCGTGTGCATGCATGCGTTGGTTTTATCATGCGGTGAGGACGAGCGGGGGGGGGGGGCGTTTGTGGGACCCGTGAATCAGTGGCTGTAGGGTATGATGTGTAGTGCGAATTGGCACCTGGGGGATCGAGCAGGCCCAGCGGCCGACCAGGGGGCGGCAGTGGCGACGTAGGTGGGCCGGATACGTCAGGGATATGCGCAGGGTGGCGTGGGAGCGGGTCGTCCATGGCCGGATTGTTTAACAACCTAGACTGGTCGAGGGAGGGTATGATGTAGCCGTCTCCACCATCTTGTTTTCTTTCTGGAGAAAGGATGCGGGGAGACGCGACGGGGGAGGCCGAACCAGGTGAGAGGCACATGTGTCCCAGGCCATCGATTGCATTTCGGTCAACCGAGGCAGCAGCAGGCGGATCCACGCATGGGACAGTGTGGTGTATCTCAGAGGACAGGGGAGAGAGATTTTGTGGTATTAGTCTAGTTGACGGGTGCGGTCCAAGCAAGGACGTGCGGTGGGTGGGCAGGACGGGTGCGGATGGGTCGATTGAGTCCGGTTCAAACACGACTGGCAGCGGTACCGATCGCACTGTTTGAGATGCTTGGTCAAACGAGTCAAATAGTTGAAGCTCAAAATTTGAAAAAAAGGATGGGCGCGCAACGGAGGACCTCAGATCTGACCTTGACCGAGTACACATGCACTAAAAACAAATTCGGAGCGAGCGTGACTGCATGGAAAACTCGTTGGAACAAAAACTAGTGGTCTAGAGCATTATTAATCAGAATTTCATTAGCATAAACTGACTTAGAACAGAAAACAATCCATATAGGAGTGGTTGGTTTGTGTATTAGACATGTGGTGGGAGTGGTGACGAGGCAGTGGTACTTAGAAAAAATCAGCTTATTGAATGAAATGCCAGGCCGGAACGGTCGTACCTTTGCATGTGATCGCTGAGGAGAGAGAGCTGCGGAAGTCGCATCAGATCCAGCGGGCGGCCGACCGTTGGTGAGAGCGGGTCCCACCTGCATGGAGGACATGCATGGAGAGGAGTGTGGGGAGTCTTCGACGAGGACGCGAGGCGGCACCGGCGCAGCATGGAGCGGCGAAGATGGCCGCGCCGCTAGCATGGCCGGCGAGGAATGAGGCGCCACAGTGATGGTGGCGAACATGCGAGGCGCCACGATTGGGGAGCAGGCCGCCATGAGCGTGGCGACGTGGCGGGAAGCGACCGGCATAGCGAACGCAGCGTTGGGGAGGCGTTCGACGGCGATAGAACGCGCAGCTCCACCAAAGCGGAAGGAGAGAAGAGAGGCCACAAGAGTTTCATCGACCATGAAATCGGTTTTATGGACGAAGAAAATGTTGTGACTGAGGCAGTTGGCGTCGCGAAAACTTTGGATGAGTACAGCTCCAGGATATTGTGCGCGAAGTCTACGTCGGGCGAGGGGGAGAGCCCAAGCTGAGAGCGCAGGAAAGCGTCAGCATGGCGGAAGCGGTCCCCGATGTCAAAGAGTTTTTTTTGGTGGATGGTCGGTGGGTGGAGGTGGGTGGCGGTGGAAAAGGGAGAAACTGGATTGAGTGAGTTGTGGCGACGAGGATGGGCTCGGCGATGAGAGCTTGAACGATGCGCATGTCAGAGACAGAGATGTGGAAGAGTTGATCGTGAAGGCGGGTCACCTGGAAGGCAGGAGCGTTGCCGCCCAGGCAGGCTTGCATGAGGACGGCCACAAGTTCTTCGTCGAGTTCGAGCAAAGAATGGTGTACATGCACGGAGAGGAAGCATGGAGGTTCATGGCGGCGCGGGTTGATATGCTTGGAAAGACACCGCCATACCTGCGCCTGGAAGTCGTCCCCCATGGCGTCGTCGACGCCGAGCGCGGCCCGCAAGGCCTTGGCGGAGGAGGAGTCATTCCATCGAAGTGGGTCATGGAAGGTGGCCGCCGGCGGACACGGGGGAGGGGCAGAGACGGTGGTGGGTGGGGCTGGGGCGCTGGAGGGGAGCTGGAGGAGAGGGGAGAGAGGTTCCATCGCCTTTTTCGTGTTGTGTGCAAGTGTTTGTTAGTTTGCCTTCACACTGATGAGTGACGAGGATGGTTTTTCATATGGAGTGCTAAGGATCAGGACTAGCTATAATACCTAAATTTAAGTATCCGAAGCACTTTTTTATCTACTTAGTGTCACATCCTTTGTATTATGACTCCATATCAATGGGATTCATTATGCATAAAAGTGGCAATCCCTGATACAACGAGCAAATAGTTTCCTTTATATTATTAATGTGTTGCCCAACATTATATAACATTTTTCTCTACAAAATATGTATTTACGCATTCCCGCGGAATCGCACGGGATATCATCTAGTTCACTAAAAGCAACACAACCACCTTTCATCTTATTTCTCTTGTCTTGGTCCATGGAAATTTTAAGGCAATATGTTAACCTGTCGTTCCTTATCTATCCCCATGCGTCTTGGCACCGCAGCCGGCTCGCCGACACCAACGGCCACTGTTACAACCCTTTGTCGCAGCAGCCGGCATTGTTGTAGCCAACTCGCCATCAGCCACCACCGCCGGTCATCGATGTTGCATCCCCCGTCGCTTCAGCCAGCTCGTCGTTGACCACCTTTGCTGCAATATCCCATCACAACAGTCGGCTCGTCTTGCTCGCCGCTGGCCTTGGGAAATCCCCGGTCATAGCTTTTTCAGACACCATTGCAGCATCGCAGGCCCACAGGGTGGTGCTCCTCGCAACACTGGCGTCGCCCGTGTTTTGGAGCTTCAGTGCAAGACTGGTGGTGTAGGACCTGAATTCTTTTCCCACGTTTCTGTTAGAGTCCTTCTAGTAAAATGTAAGTGTTGTACTGTGTTTTTTTAAGACCCTCTATGTGACTTGTATCACCACCGTCATAATCTAATGCAGCTTCCGGGGCACTTTACCTGTTCAAAAGAAAACCTATGTGTCACATGGTGTGTACAGGTGCTATGGAGGAGAGATAAGCTCATGTGTGGATATGGATCCATGGAAACAAACGACTGCACCAGAAGAGAGATGAGGTAGCGGTGCGTGGGACATAGTAGTGGACGCGTGTGCCCACCTTACAGCAGGCTGCATTAGATCAAAAATTCCCCATCTTTAGTGAAGCCTCCCTCTCCTCCCAGATCCCACCGTGCGTGAATCCATGAAGCAGGCAGGTCCCAGACGCCCTCTCCCGCAGCTCGAACCCTGGTGGGTCGAGCCAACCCCACGACGGCGATTCCCCACAGCTCGGACCCCTCCCTTTCCCCATCTCAGCGAAGCCCTTCCTCCTAGATCCCACCGCACCCGAGCCCCTCCTTTCATCCTCGTCCATGAAGCAGGCAGCTTCTAGGCGCCGTCTCCCAAAAGCTCGAATCCGAGTGAGTCGAGCCACCCCCCGGCAGCGATCTGCAGCAGGACCCTGCCGGTGAGCAGTGAGCCAGCTCCTCCCCACGCTTCTTCTTTTTCCCGGTCTCCTCTCTCTTCTCACCCACTCTGTTATCTCTTGAACAGAAGCAGCAACTCCACCATAACAATGGCGCCGCCCCATGTATCTCAGAACTGCCGATGTCACACTCGCATCATTGGCCAGAAACTTCACCGACGCCCGCCGTCGCGGCCCTGCATGCGCGCGTCAACAGGAGCATCTCCCGCACTGGCCTCGACCGCCTCTCGTCGTCTCTGCACTCTTTGCTGCTATATCATAGGGATCCGGTGGTGGAGTGCAGGAGGAAGGTGGGGGATGTGGTGGAGTAGCCGGCCAGCAGTGGTCCTCCGGCCGACGGTGGGGTAGCTGGCGCTGCGCGCTGGTCCACACCATCTGAGAGGGAGCGCAGGGATCCGGTTCATGGAGGCGCCCTGGCAGGATTAGCAGCGGCGTCTCCCTCTCCAGTGGGCTGCGGCGCACCATATCATCTCGCCTTCCTCCTGAACGGAGGCCGACGGCGGCTACGCGTTTGCGTTAGTTGGGGGAAGAGAGAGGATAAGGGAGGCGGGCGATGGGAGGAAGACGCCGGTTTTCCTGTGCGTGACGTATTGCGCGTTGATTTCTAGTAACCGTGGGGGCTGTCCTGCAAAAACGAAACGTTTTTCCTGTATGACTTAAACATGGAGCGCGGGTTAATTTTTTTTTGCAAAATTGTCGATGACGGACGACCAGAAAACAGTAGGGACTTTTTTTACAAAATTGTCAATGACGGACGACCAGAAACCCAATTTCTTTATTATTAGGTATATAGGTAAAGATAATGAAAGTAGAAAATATTAACTATGTGTAATATGTAAATATTTTATTTGAATCTTTAATGATCCATATAAGGCTACTATACTACAAATTAAAAAGTCTTTTGAATAAAGTTTTGGACGCTCAAACAATCCAAAAGTTTTCTTAATTATGAAGAAAATAGAGAAGGAAAGAAGCCCGGATTTTGTTCAGCCTAAGCCCCACTAGTAGAAAAAGGGGCTTTGGTTCAGCCAGAAAAGAGCATTAATACCGGTTGCATTCTGAACCGGGACTAATGTGAGCATTAGTTCCGGTTCGAGCGGGAGGGCACCGTACAGGCATTACTCCCGGTTCAAATGGGACCTTTAGTCCCAGTTGGTGCCACGAACCGGTATTAAAGGGTGTGATGCCCATTAGTACCGGTTCGTGACACGAACCGGTACTAAAGGTCTAACCTTTAGTACCAGTTCATGCCACGAACCGGTGCTAATGAGGTTGAGACCTTTAGTACAGGTTCGTGCCATGAACCGGTACTAATGGTGCAATTTTCAAATCCTACCAATTTATCGCCTTTTCAGTTTTGTAAAAAGCAAAACAAAATGATAAAAACTTCAAAAGTTAAAATCCTTCGAGATGTAGTTATGTTACCATATCTACTAGTTAGGAAAATTTAAAAACTCAAAGTTGGACATGTTTTGCAAAAAGGGTAGGCAAAATGTAAAACGGCTATAACTTTTGCATATGATGTCAGAAAAAACGTATAATATATCAAAATGTTCAGCACGAAAATCCGCATCCGATTTTGACCGCCTACGGCCTGTTTGCAAATTTTTAGAATCCTCAAATTCCAAAAGGAAAAAAAGTTATGCTTAAATTTCAGTTTTTTAAAAAAAATCGTTAAATCTGGTCAAACTACTTATTCAAGAAGTATTAGTGTTACTAAATAATTATTAAATAATATTAGTGTTACTAAATAATTATTTCAGTTTTTTTAAATTTTGGTCAAATCTGGTCAAACAATGGTCAAACTACTTATTCAAGAAATATTAGTGTTACTAAATAATTATTGTTTTTTAGAACAATAGTTTCAAACTCAAACAGTGAAATGTGTGACTTCATGCTCAAGCTAAACTCCTGAGGGTTAATAGGATTGACATCTTACTACTGTTAGGAAAACAACAAGTGCAGACTTGGAAACGGGGGAGAATAGAACCCGGAAGTTAAGCATGCTCAGGTTGGGGGAGTGGGAGGATGGGTGACCGTTCGGGAAGTTAAATGATTTGGAATGATGAGGGGTGATTAGAGATTAGAGGTTAAAATAATTCAGAAATTTCAAATCGGAAAAATATTTCAAAAAATCATTTTTTTACAAAAAATTCAAAAAAAATCCATTAGTACCGGTTGGTGTTACCAACCCGAACTAAAGGTGGACCTCCAGGCAGCAGCCACGTGGAGGGCCTTTAGTCCCGATTCGTATAAGAACCGGTACTAAAGGGGCCCTTTAGTAACGACCCTTTAGTCCCGGTTCTATAACCAGGACTAAAGGCCCTTTAGAACCGGGACAAAAAGCCCTTTTTCTACTAGTGCCCTAGCGGTAACCTCTCATGGGGCGGTCTCTCAAGCGTCAGCCGTCCGTCTATTCCAGTCCAAGAAAACCGCGTACTAAGTACTAAGTACTCCATCTATTGTCGTCCGTGGCTCCTCCTCCATCTGTGTACTAAGTACTCACACGTACGCTTGTCTATTTCTTTCCCTTCTTAGTTAGCTTCTTTTTCTGTCCCATCCTGTTACCTCGCCGTCTGTTGATTCTCGCAGTCGCATGTATATAAGTTGATAGGATTTGGTCTAAAAGAGCGATGTGGGACTATCAATGAACAAGCAAACTAGCTTGACGGAAGAGTTTGATCCATACACACACATACCTTTCTTTCTTTTTGGAAACCAAGGGCTTTGCGGTCCACAAGAGTAGTTCTCTAGCCTAAGTACATTTTCGTTGTCCATCCTCGTTTGCCTGCTGGACACTTTGATTGTTTCAATTAGCAAATTAGTAGATTCTCAAAAAAATAGCAAATTAGTACCACATCGCCTAGCTTCAATAGGAGACAAACCAAAAGTTAGGGTGAAGGCATGAAAAATCAGAGAAACGCATCTTACTTTATTAGCAGGTATAGATATAGATATATTTGGTATTTTAGAAGTAAATACTTTTCTCTATATACTCAGTGCAAGTTTGACTTTAAAAAATTCTATACGAACTACATTATGAAATGGAGGGAGTATTATATATTATTAAAATAATAGGCAACAAATAAGCCACTTCGTTGTCCTATGATCAGCACCCTTGATAAACCTGGTAACTTTACTCACAACTTACTTGGAGCACTGGACATATCTAGTTGTTTACATACCATAAAATATAATTAATCATAAATGTGATGAAAATCTTGATTATGTATTTCGCTCATCAGTATTTTGGGATAGCGATTCTTACTTAAACTCCTTCCATGTGACTTCGACAAGACACTCTTCTTGGCGTTTTCATACTAAACTTATTTTAGTATCTTGTCAATATGTATTTTGGCTAATCTCAGTTATGCACTACTATCTTCTTAGATTATATATAATGCCTAATACCAAGACTATATTGCCTAAGTACTTCACTAAAAAACTATTTTAATAAAGTTCATATTTTGTGTCAAGAATAGTATTTCCAATCAATAATGTGTCATTCACACATAGTTGTTTAGAAATATTGTTATGCTCTCACTTACTTTGTTGTAAATACAAGCATATTTGCTTTCCTCGATGAAATCATTTTTTTTATTTCATCGCAATGAAGATTCCAACTTCACTATGCTTGCTTCAGATTATTATAGGATATTTTGAAGTTTGCACAATTACTAGCATCCTCTGGATCGATAAAATTACCTTGGACCATATCATATATATACTACCTTGGTATTATTTTCATCTTATGGGAATCATTTTTGACATCCATCTATTATATCACATAACTGAAATATTTAACAATTACTAGTTTATGCCGAACCGACTTTAAGTATTACTATGACGAGACAAGCTCGTCATAGTGAACTCCTTAATTGTGTCACAAACTATTTGTAACAAGTCAAGCATTATATTTTCTATATACATCAGGAACATTTTTTTGTATAACTTTAACATTTTTGAAATAGATAATTCACATTTTAAAAAACAATTGTGTTTGATGACTACCTTTTACATACACATTGTAAATTTTTGGTATATATCATGAATATTTTTCTAATACATGTTTAAAATTATTGTAATATAGGATTAACAATTTTTTATGCATGATCATCATTCTGTTTCAAAAATCATGTTTATATGATACTTTTTTTAATAACGCTACATTTTATGTATACATCAGGAACATTTTTTACACGTTTAACATTTTTAAAATAGATGATTAAAATTTTATTGAAAACGTTTGTTTGATGACTACTTCTTGCATACACATTGAATATTTCGGTGTATATCATGACATTTTTAAATACGCGTTTAAAACTTTTGGAATATATTATTAATTTTTTTACACTATCAACATTTTTTTAAATGCTTGACTAATTTGTTTTGTAAATACATGATCACCCTTTTTTCATACACATTGTTTATTTTTTGTATACATTTTCGTATGCATAAGATGCATTTTTCTATACACATTTAATATTTCTCAAATGCTATATTAATATTTTTCAAATTTTTATGTAGAGTGTATTTGGTAATATATGTATTAAAATATTTGAAATTATATAAAAAGGTAAAAAACCATATATCAAAAACGAAAATAGAAAAAGTGAAAAAAAAGAAAAAAAATGAGGCTGTGGTGTTCCCGCAGGCGAGGCCAGCATCCAAGTCTCGTTGAGGTATAGCCGCGCCCGAGTGGAGCTCCGAGTTGCAGGAACGACATCAAAGAGGGCCGGTTCTTGGTCTAGGCGGGCGGGGCGACCCAGAAGCCCAGTAATGCCTTGCCAACGCGATCGGTGTCCAGTGCGCAGGCGCACGTCTACAATAGCTACAGCTAGGCGCTAACCTAATCCCTAACCCTAAAGAAAGGCGGACCTAATCCCCAATCAAACCGGCACGCGAGCACGCTGCGGCGCCGCCGCACATCACCTTCCGGCCACCGCGGCGCCGTCCTCTGGTGCCCTACACTCCTCCTCCGACGCCGCCGAAGTCCTCCACGGCAACAACTGTACCCCTATCTGTCGTCACCGACTCCCTCCGCCGCCACCGACACGCTGCACTGTTGTACGGTAAGTCCGTCAAGCTAGCTAGCTTATGCATGTGCATGCAGATCTTATGACAACCCAGCGCAACAATGGAAGCCAGCCCTAGTATTCCCGCTCACAGATTCTGTTAATTAATTGCACAAACTTTGTTCTGCTTAGCTTTGACAACTGTAGCCTGGGTGACCTACAACTTGATACACTATTTAGCAAAGCTTGGCAGGTCAATTGGTTGGTGTGTGATGTTTCTAATTTGCTTATATTGGAACTTTGCCCTAATGGTAAAAAAAAATCTTTGGGCACTAACACCCAGGATATATTTTTATAAAAGGAGCCCATTTGGATGAGGCGCCAGACCGCTCCCGATGAGAGTCTAACCCTGCCCGCAAGGTGCGCCATTGCAACCCTTGCCATCAGGCTACTGTAAGTTCTCTTGTCCTAATGGTTTCACAATGCACTAGTAGTAGTATAGGAGTAGTACAGTAGTACACGACTTTCAGGGGCCAAGTCACCGACTTCGAACTAGGGCCCTCGAAAACTTAGAGCCGACCCTAAGATCAAATATAAAACCTCGTGGTTTATCTTGCTTTTCAGTTTCCCATCCAGAGGGTCATTATTCGACCTCCGGATGTATTTGTATGTATGTAAACAATGTTAGTTAATACGATGCAGCATTGTTTCTAAAATCAATTAAACAGGTGGTTTACTATTTCTTTTCTTTCTCTTTTTACCAGTAGTAAGCGTGCACAACGCATGTATCATAATTTATAATAAAAATAACTATTTTGAATCTTATTCCTCTGTAGTGAGTTTTTCTTTTGAACCCTCTAAATGTGTCTCATGCTCAACGATGTGAGCTCGCGTGTAACACATGATAACACACATGTCTATACATAGAATTAATGATCACATAAATGTATTATAATTACTTACTAGTAAATGTGCACGTGCAACGCATGTAAAATTTTAGATTCAATTTGTTCTAGTTAGCAATCTTCCTGTCTGCACCATGCAAAAAAGTCCAAGTGGCTCATAGTCTTTCAAACATAATTTAGTATTACTTGACGCACAATTCTCAGTGCAAATTATAAATAATGTATGCGGGCATCAACAGAAGACCTAGACAAGCATGAATAACAGATATTTCAGCAAGCAACACTTGCCCTTAAGAGAAGGCTATATATTATAAGTTAGAGCATCCAAAACTTGTCATGTATTTTGCGTTTCATGTTTCTTAGTATTGCCGGCAAAGAGAGAAGGCTATATATTATAAGGTCTGCACGCCTCTTTCGTGGCGAATATTAAGTTTGTACACCACCGTACACATTGTAGGCCTGAGACGGTCCTCTACTCAACTTCTTGTAAAAATATATTACAATAAACTAAAACATCGATCATGTACCAGGGTTAACATGTTTATAACTTAACATGTGAACTTACATTGCATTTTGCTCATTGTTTGCTTTAGAATACAACTATTATTACACCACACATGAAAATGAGACAATAAATTCTATGGATGTGTGCAGATGTACACGAACCCTCTCCACTTTGAAATCTTCCAGGGACTGGTGAAGTTTGAATAACAGTCCATGATCAAATACGAAATACGAAAAGGGCGTGCAAGGAATGATCACAAGCAAGTCTGCCAGTTATTTCCAATCGTAAAAATAATCGCAAAAGTGGATGTTGCAACTGGACATTCAAGCAAAATTAACATAAGAGTTAAAGAGACATATTTAAGGCATGAAGAAACTGGAGTACATAAAATAAGAATCTCCAAGCCACTGGATTTGATATACTTCATATATCGATTTAAGGAACATACCGTCTGTAATATTCATGATGCTTCAAAAGATGAATATGTTTAAAAAAAGATGTTGCAAACTTCTCCATGTCATCGACATGGTCAACGATTGCATAAAGTTACATCGGAAGAGTATCTTCTGTGTCCCAAGGAGACAAACCCTGCTCTTGGAATGCAGAGACACACGTAGTTTCATTTGGCATTCAGACATTATTAACATAAATCATCATGAATAAAATCTCTGGCCCAACACACATGTTTTACTTGGTGCATTTGAAAGCAAATCCTCGTCTCAACCTATGTCAATACCTGAAAGTAGGCTGGAGACAATTGCACCAGCCTTTTTTGTGTCTCCTCTTCGCAGCCTCAGGATGCGGTGGCAGCGGCGCTTGTGTTATGGGCACAGCAGCAATGGCGGCGTTAAGTCATACCTGAATCTTCTTTGCAAAATTAGGACCAGGAGGCATTGTCTCTCTCACACTACCAGGGGCAGCTCCATCTCTTCCTACAAATGGGTTAACAAATGTACTGAATCCTCCGTGGTTAATTATACAAGCAAGTAACCAGGGGATGGGGCGTATACCTCATCCTCAAACCGCAAGTAACCAGGGGATGTTTAAGTGTTAAGGTTCCATTCCATTCATAGCATAAGTTCTGTTATGTTCTGTTTTCAGAAAAAAGTGGGAGTATCAGTTCCAGTTAAATCTACTCATCAGATGATAAATCCATGTGCGCCTGCTGAATTCCGCTGTTTTCTTGCTGGGGATCTCTTCTCAGTGGCTGAAACCTGTGCTCTTGGACAGAGATCTTTGAACAGAAATCATGGCATTATTATTCATTTAAAACAGAGATCATGCTTACAGTTTGCAGTACCACAATTCTATTTATTCAGCCGAGTTTGAAATACCTTTTCTTCCAGGTGTGGATGTTTGCCTTGCCCATTCGGCAATGCCATTCCTCTCTCCTAAGTTTCACTGACATGTAGATCTACATATTTTCCCTATAGTAGTTCTTCATCTCTTGAAAAATGTCCTGTGTAGGTATATTTTCGGTTAGCATGGCAAAAGGGCAAATCTCTAGCAATCTATGATTGCTATTTTCTAGCACAAGGTTACAAACAACTTGAGAAAAGCACAGAATGACTTACGAAAATCCTCACTTTGAGGTGAAACGGTAAATGCAAATGCAACATGAGAGTTGTAGTTACTGAAGAAGGACTACAGGAAATAGAAAGAAAAGGATCAATGGAAATTAAAAAAAAGGCGTTCTTTTATCACAACAGAAGAATCAAATAACAGAACTGAGAATACATATAAATCCCATTGCAGAAAATACTCTGTATAGAAACATTGCAGACAGTCACTTAATTCTCCGATCACTAAGTCTCTGAGCCTGTTTGGATCCCTCCACTCCCTTAAATTCTTTACTCCGCTCCCTGCTCCTACACTGTTGGCTCCACGTGCAAAAGCAGGAGTAGATTTCATGTTCGGCTGTTGACTCCACTCCATATGGTCACGGGAGGGGTTTGCTATCCACGAGAGAAGAATTATTTTATCAGCCAACCTATCAGTTGCGGGAGTCGCACACGGAGCTCAGCGTTTGCCACTTCGCCAGATTGCACTACGGCCGGCTCCGCTCCACTCCTCTGACTCCATGGAGTTGTGGCGTTCGGCGCCGCTCTGGAAGCTCCGGGAGCGGAGTTGCGGAGTGGAGCAGATCCGTACAGGCTCTCTATTTGAATCTCTCATATTACAGTCTCACTAATTTGTAGATAAGAAAAGTAATGTTGATTTCAAACCTTGAAAATTTAAGTAGAGATAAAAAGGGGTAGGGAATACATTAAACACTCATTCATGTAAAAAAAATCATAGGAATCTACTGACATCCTTGGTGTCAAATGAATATATTGTGGAGAGCAACCAGGAACTACCCGTACCTTACTGTCCGGGGCATCCAAAATTCATAAGATGCCGATGCGCGCTTCTGTTAAAGAAAGGAATACAGCTTAATAGAGTATGATGATTTTCTCAATAGCGATGACTAACCCATCAATGTTAGTGTTAATCACACCATTACTTAATTTATTTTAGGAATACTGAAAACACAACACCGTACTGATTCCTTGGGTGTTGTTGCCTCTGCATCTTTGTGTGCTCCCTTTAAATCGTCCCTGTTTGCCATCAAGACATCTTAAAGAAAACATGACATGAAGTTGTAAGATACTAAGATGGATAAGTAATTTCTGAATGAAGATTTGAACACACACCTACACTGCATCCATGTCATCTCTATATACAAAAAGAATTGTCATATGCAAGAAATGCAAAATTTCTTTGCAGTACTGGCATAGCATCATAGTTTTCCACCCTGTTGACATAAAATCAGAAGGTTATTTTAATTTTAACAACTCAATTGTGCTAATAAATAAAAAGGTGCACCTTAAGACAAGTTACTTGGAACAGAACAGTATCAATGAGACATAAAGTGCAAGAATGTAGTTACACTTAAATGCTTCAGACGTCGCTAAATATTTTTCATCCTTTGTCGTCTTATCAGTAACTGAAGTTTCTCAGGCAAAGTATGTGAGGCTCAGATTCACATGCTCAAAACCAATCTCTCAAACACGAACAAAGATATGGTCCATGGAATCAAGAATGCATACACTTCTGCGTTCTGAGGATTTTATCAGGACTGTAGACACACTTAAAACAGAAATACTTATGTTATTCCGTGGCATTATCTGTCAGCTCATCAATTTAGAAGGAGAAAAATAACCCACTATTAGATAGGATATGTAATTTTGTTAGCAGACATGAAGTAATTGATCCACATATACTCTTTGTTGTAGAACAGTAGAAGAAAGCGAGTCAGGAAGCACATGTTAGGGATGCTGTACTTGCATCAAATGTGAGGCAGGAAGCACGTGTGAGGGATGAAATACTTCCACTTCTTGGCACAGAGCGGTTGTCGTTTGCAGCAGATTTAGTCGAAGTACTCGGCGATCTTCCCCGTGGTGAGTGCGAAAGCAACCTGTGCACGTTGATGAGGAGATTGGGGCGTGGAGGGCAGAACGGCCAGCAGGGAGGAGACCGGCGCGGATCTCAAACCGGCAGGGAGCAAAGGGCTCGTCGCCGCCGCGCCGTGGGCTCGTTCGCCGGCGGCCGCCCTGCTTGCGCCACTTTGTGCTTAGGAAGCAGACCTGTGCGACCTGAGAGGCGAGGGACGCCGGCGCCGCAGCGGCATGGGATCGCTCGCGCCTTCGTTCGCCGGCGGCCGCCCTGCGTGCGGCCACTTCGTGCTAAGGGAGGAGACCGGTGTGGCCGGAGAGGCGAGGGGGAGCGGGCGCCGCCGCGCCATGGGAGGACTTGTGCGGCCGGAGAGGTTAGCGCTAATTCTAGGGTGAGATTAGATGGAGGTTAGCGCTAATTTCGTTTTGGGGTGAGATTAGATGGAGGTTATCGCTAATTTCAACGACGTGGGTACGGTGAACCTTTCGCTCGCTTCTGGCAGAGTTTTCGTCCACACTAAGAAATTGCTAAACGCACCTTTGGCTGAGTGCCAGTTTTATCTTTACGGTTAGATCTAATTAAGTGATCCTAATCGTGCAGCTGTTATTGATTCGTGTTGTTACGTGTAGCTTAGGCTCTGTGCACTTAGCGATGAATATGTTTGCTTGTTTAATAGTAGTAGAGATAAAATATTAAGAAACAACAGCTAAGCAACATTATCTACTATTTATTCATTGATGATAATTTTCTCTTGAAGGTCTATCTGTTGATGCGGTCTATAATGCTTTGTTCCATGGTCGGTATATTATTTAGAGCTTCATTCCCTTCATACTTTAAAATATAATCCAAAAATCGCCTCTTTGGTTCAAAACCATCCTACATATGTATTATACAACATTGTTATAATTTTTTTATGTGCAACATGTATGGAAATGAGTATGGTGTAAATACTCACCCTAGTTACTGAAAAATGTAGAGCTCCATCGTGCCATGAGTGCATGAAATTAGAAACCAAATAATTTGACAAAGCACTACATTTATGAAATGGTACATTGTGCGTTGAATGAATCAGTTATGATGCATTGAGAAGTTCATACTTGTATTTGTTTATCAGAACAACATAACTTTGCACCCCTAGTTAGAGACATTGTTCTTTAATGCAAGGTTTGCAACTTGGGGCATAATGTTTACATTGTTGACCATAGTTTTAAGTATATATTTTTTCTATAGTAGGTATTGAAAGTGGGTCAAAAAGACGGACACTTTTTTTATTTTGATCCAAGACAAACAATAGAAGTAGCCCAAGAATATCCCAAGGAAATAAAATCTGCAACGATGCATAATCTAGAAATACATCAATCATTAAAACCAAATAAATCACTCTTAGTAATGAAGAATTAAAATCTTACAATATCACATTATGAGATATGGTACTCATTGCTATCAGGCCAACTATCAAACAACTGCGAAAACCTAGAAATGTCCATATTGTCACGATGGCTTGGTCTCGTGCATAGTGGGAGATCAATTAAAATAGTAATAAGAAAACATTAGTAATATGACGCAAAATGTAATATTTGATTATAGTAACTTACATGGAAGTTCAGATCCATGTAGTGAACTGGAATGTCTCTTACAAGCTGGATGTCGTGACACGCTAATTTCCGCACAACCATACTAAAGCAATTAACATCCATATATTTATCATTTTTTTAATATGTTTCTTATTTGTCTCAAATTTAAACTAATATGTTGATATAGGTGTTTACTGATATCACAATTGGTTAGTTTAAATTTGAGAGAAATAAGGAATATATTAAAGAATGATGAATACATGGATGTTGATTGTTTTAATATGTTTGTTCGAATACTAGTGTACCATGACATCTAGCTTGTTAGAGACATTCCGGTTCACCACATCGATCTAAACTCTTTTGTACGTTACTATAATCATATATTACAGTTTGCCTCATACTAGTAATGTTTTATTATTAGTATTTTAGTCGATGTCCCACTGTGCACGAGACCCAAGTCATAATGATAATATGGATGTTGCTAGGTGGGCACAGTTGTTTGATAATTGGTCTGATAGCAATGAGTACCATATCTCAGAATACGATATTGTAAAACTGTAATTCTTTGTTACGAGGAATGGTTTATTTGGCCTCATGATTAATGTATTTTCAAATATATTCATCGTTGCAAAATTTATTGCCTTGGAATATCCTTGGGCTATTCATATTTCTCGTCTTGGTTCAAAATAAAAAAATTATCTCTATTTTGGACTCGCTTTCAATACATATTTTGGGAAGAATATGCTTAAAACTATGGTCAACAATGAACCTTGCGCTCCAAATTGCAAATCCTGCATTGAATGATGACGTTTCTCAATGGGGATGCAAAGAACATGTTGTTTAGAAAAACTCGCGCGGGTACGATTCTTGTTATTTCATTACATTATTAATTGATTCATTCAACACAATGTATTTCATACATCTAGTGTTCTGTTGGGCTATATTTTCCCATACCCAAGGTGAGTATTTACCCCATGTTCATTTGCATACATGTTGCACATGGATTTTTTTATAAAAATGTTGTATAATGCATATGTGTGATGGCTTTGAACTGAGAAGACAATTTTATTACATAATTTGAAGTATGAAGGAAATGAAGCTCTAAATGATTAATATCCCAGCCGTGGAATGAAGCATTATACAATAAATATCAGATAATTTGCTTAGTTGTTGTTTTTAATATTTTTATAACTAATTGTAGTACATTTATGTGATCGTGAATTTTATGTGAAGACATGTGTGTGGATCATGTGTTAGGCACACCCTCACACCGTTGGGCTTGAGACACATTTAAATGGCTCAGTAAAATAAACTCGCTACAGAGAAATAATATTCAAAATAGATGTTTTAATTATAGATTATGATAGAGATAATAAAATTTAAAATAGATGTTTTACTATAGATTACGATACATGTGTTACATGTGCACACTAGTTTATTTAAACATTGTTACTTAAATGAAACATTGTTTATAAAAATTAATAAATAAGCAGGTGGTTTACAATTCCTTTCCTTTTCTTTTCTATGAAAATTTCTTTTGTTTGGGAAAACGATTAAGGTCGTCGTTATTTGGCTAACGTTTGCTGGGGATGAATTGCCAGCGAACGCCCTACTTTGTTATGGCGAAATAACAAAAATTGCCATGTGTTTTGAGGAAAATACCCTGCCCAGCGGCTAGTGGCAGGAGAATGCTTCGTCTCCGGCCAAGCCCCCCTGCCACCTGCTATACATCGACTGGACTGCCCTGCCTAGCGGCTACAATGTTGTAAGCTAGCCTACCAGCCATGATATATTCCCCGTAACCATGAGCTCGAACTTATTTACTAAATCTGAACAGGAAATTCAAACCCAGTAAGTCTGAACCGAATTAGTACTAAATCCCTGATCTAATTTCTGTATCCATGAGCTTGGCCTTAATTAAGCATTCCTCAAATAATTTCCATCTTGTGCTGCTGGCTTCGACTGCCAGGTATGCGTCAGCGAAGGGAAATTACTTGTTGTGCTTTGTTCCTACTTCCACTGCTGGCCGCAGGCTGCTGCAGGGAACTGGCACCATGCCGCTGCTAAGCAGGCAAGCAGTTGGAGTTAGCAAATACTCCGAATCAACAGATGTGCAGCAGACTGGCACGGTGGCGCCCTCGATTTTTGCCGCCCCGGTTCCATCGCCCTGTTGCAATGCCTGAATGGGGACGCCCTCCACAGAATTCAGAGCTACTGGTTGGTGTGCTTATTTATCTTTTGTCTGTTAGTATACACATTGATGATTAGTTCGTACACCGCACACTTCTTAATTAATCAATGAACTGATGTAGCATCAGCTCCATGGTTCTACCAATGATTTCCTGGTAAGCAAACATTGCGTTTGTGTTATGGAAAATCGACACTGAATTCCAGTCCGTCGATATTAACTGAATTTGGCTCACAAAAGTTTGAGCACATATTGAACTGAGATTTCCACCATACTTCTTAGCACAGATGCTTGGCAGCTGGAACGATTGAAAAGAGATGTAGCACTGCCGATCCATTAATACACAAAAGTGTTTGTGTACAGAGAGATGGAAAAGAATTTATCGTGGTAATATTGCTGTTCTTTTGGATTGATGGATGCTCTGTCAAATTAATTTCCTTTTGGATCTCTGTATGCATATAGCTTAGTTTGCTGCTAGTGGGTTTAGCTACTGCACTGCTCAGGCTTATCTGAATGCATCCTTATTACTATATTAATTAACAATGTGTGTTTAAAACCCCTTGTAAGATTCCATGCTAACCCATGCACACTGTATGTGCATATATGCTTATAAATTCTAAAAACGTTGTCATTTCAAAACCTTCAGAATTTTTGAATATCTTGGTAAAAACAGAAGAGAAAAAGAGCCACATTGTGTATGCAAAAATTTGTCCACAAGCCAAAAGATCCTCCTTATGGGCTGCCCTTATATATCGTGGGAGTTGTCCACACTCATAAAGCTTAAGGGCAGCCCTTGAGCTTATTTCAGGTCCAAAGCTTATATGGCTATATACTCCAAGCAAAACACCCAAGCAGGAGTGCTTGGTTGCACTGTTGCGGGGCTTGAAGCCATTCCTCTGTGTCATCGTGTGCATGCCACGGTACGAATTGCCGGCACAGAGGCCTCTACCATACAAGTGCTAGAGCACAGTACGAACGTTGGATGTGCACGCCACGCAGGCACAATTCATTGAAATAACGCAGCATGCCGCAAAATAATTCTAGCATCGACTTGACTTGCAGGTTCACCGGCTTGCTCTTGAGAAGGCTTCAATAACAAGACTGGCCTGCATTCCCTGCTCTCACCAGGCCATGACATTGTTTTGGTGATTTCAGATCCTGAAGCAAGCCCGCAAGGAGGATCTTGATTTCAGAGGAGGTAACCACACCACAGGCCCAAATCCTTCAAGCCACGTAACTAGGTTGATGCAAAAAATAACCAGCTTCCTTTGTCATTACAAGCCAGGTATGGAGGACTCCTCGAGTTGAAGATCAACTCCAGCTACTTGTCATCGACTACAAGCTATGGCCCTTCCCTAGTTTTCTCGATATCATTCAAGAGAGCTTACGCACCCCGGTACCCTTATCCTGAGCGTCCATGCTCCTAGGGATCTGAGTCAGCCCGGTCCGTAAAATGCCACTGCCCGTTACTTTCCCAGGGGATTACAGGGTCAGGCACTGTTCAAACTCAGGGCATTGTTCCCTCTGACCGCTGCGGCGCTGCGCACACCAGATAAGACCAAATGCATGTGCACGTTTTCACACACACCAGATAAGACCAAATGCATGTGCACGTTTTCACATCTTCCCGGCGTACTCACATGGGATCTACATGTACTGTTTCAAACTGCACATATCCACGGCACAAATCGTCTTTGACTTGCAATTTGTATGTGTGCCTGCAAGTTAAGCTTAATACTACTTGGGACGTCTTGTCCCATGGCAGTTCATATACAATTTTTTGTGGAGTACTTTTATAACCGTGGTAATTATGTGTGTTTCACCATTGGATTAGGCACTGAGGACAGTACTTTAGATCACCCCGGTCCTTGATTTCTGTACTGCAACTCCCATGTGTGGGCAGCTTTATTGAGAGCGGATCCCCGGCCGGAAGGTTTGTCATCGGGACATTATTGATGCATTATTTCTTTTTTTGCTGTACTGTGGCAAATTACAGCATAATTTTTTGTCATCGGGAGGTGGGAACAGGTATGAAGCTGCCAGGAGGAAGAGAAGAACAGGCGAAAAATTTAGATAAGCTCGAAACAGGAATATATAAGAACAACGGAACCCAGGAGCGATTTTAAAATAAAACCGAACTGTTTTTCTTTACTTATGGGTGGCATCTTGGGTAATTTATGGCAACTTTGAGGGAAATTACTGTGACGTACCGACAAAAGCAATAGCCCCCTTGTTATCAGGTAAGATTATTGACTAAACAATTTCTACTTGGAGTAGGGGTACGGTGTACATGTTGCAAGAGCGCGCGGGTCAGTACCTGATCTTGCGACGCCGCAGCCGGGCGAGATGCTATGGCGTTTCCCATCGGACAAGTCGAGGAGATGAGGTATATATGGTGGCTTTGGAGGAAGAAGTGTTTCTGCGGCATCAGACTCTCGGGTGTGCGTCCATATTTTGGTGGCAGAAAAGAATAACGTACACAGAGCCTATGAGACCAGCGACCGTAACACATTCTGCCACGGTAATCGGTTCAGAACAGCAGGCCTAACTGCTGCGCATATCAAGAGCCAGGTACAGTGCCATGAGCCAGGAGCCAGGATAGGGCGATCCGGGTGCATAAGCTCAAAAAATCTGCATTCCTAGTTTTCTGGCTGTCTTCAGCTATACTCAGAATGATCTTCAGTTCCGAGTTCCGACCAATACCACGTCTGTTGTTTCTTGTATAGCTTAATTAACATCTCTAGCTGTTTGGGTGTGCCGTTCTTTTCTTTAAGCCGACGGATAAACCCATGCTCGTGCATCCAAGAAACGGAGGCACATGCTGCTCTTCCTGGGCTGCCTTCTATTGGTTGTTTATGTGTTATCGTCCTGTCATTCAGGAGACGGATTATAACATGATTGCTAAAGAATTACAACCAGATGCAGAGAACTGATCCATCTGTTACCCAATCATCAACGACATCATCACACATAAGGCACCAAATTCTCTCCTACGAGCACTATGTGTGTCATGAGAGTTGATAAATACCTCGCGCATGAATTAGCTAAACGTCAGACGAGTGGCTTTAGCTAATGGGCCAGTTGATTTTGAGATCGCCGGAGGGGAGGAAGAAGGAAGGAGCTCGTTGACAGGCTGCGCCCCACCATCTTCTATCTTAGGGAAGGGGGTGGGCGCGAAGGATAGTGGTGGTGCAACTTCGCCATAGCAAAACCCGGACGTGAGCAGGGCTAGACAACTGGCGGGGGCCGGCGGCAATATCAGCAGTGGGGGGCCGTTCCGGGGAGGGCAGGGCGAGAGGCTGCGCGGGAGCGCCCCCGGCAACGGGTGGTGATTGTAGGCGGTTTGATTTACGGCCCGTGCGGCGGTCTTGAGAAGGAGAAAAGCTGGAAAAAGAAGAAAGGCCAGGTGCCATTGGATGTCCATTGGATGATAAAAGAAATGGTCCGTTCCCTTTGCATATTGGGTGTAATCATGTGTAACTTAGCACGTCATGTGATATTGTATCTCTCTTGTTGTATAGACATTGTAATCGTTATTTGCAATTAATAAAGTCTTGTTACTTAAAAAAAAAAAGCACGACCATGTGAGAGGGTCTGTGTCGTTTACTCGAAGGATGAATAGGGCGAAATCGGGACGCCACGATATCACCGTGTTAAGATTTACGCCGTGGGATCGAACACACCATGGAGGTGTTCGCTCTATAAACAGTTTCCACCTAACGTTCGCTCCTTATCATCTTTGGTTTTTTTTCTTTGAACGAACAGGGCCTCCCGAGCCAACGTAAAAAAAAAAAAACAAATCCACCCCGAGCGAACGAACAGAGGACTGAGAGGAGGGAGGAGGGTCCGTTGGCTCTCGTAGCCTCCGCCGCGCCGCCGCCCATCCGGCCGGAGCCTCTACCAGCGACGCCGCCTGCCTCCCCGGAGCATCCCCTCCCGCCCAGCAGCGACTCCCTCCCCGGAAGAGCCGCCCCCGCCCAAGTCCGCCGCCCGGAGCCACGCCGCCGCGCGCTCCCTCCCGCCTCCCTCTTCTCCGGGGCTGGATTGGGGCCGAGGAGGAGCTTGCCCTTGTCGCCCGGAAGCTCCCGCTCGAACGGGCTCGCCCACGAGTCCGGCTGCACCAGCCGCTCCTCCCTCCTCTCCTCCGGTCCGCCCTGCTCCCTCCCCTCCCCTCCCCTCCCCTCCCGTGGCATGCTCTCTTCTGTTATCTTTTTTTTTGTCCTGATTTTTACTGATGGAGTTGTTTGTGAGTAGTATGTGTCAATGATTACTGTGTTCGAGCTGGTACTGAAAAAGACTCTGCAACATACAGCACATGTTGAAATTGCCAGACTCTGTATCGTTTAGCATGGCAGGAGTCACCACCCACCAGGATAGATCCACAACTTTCTACTGTTCTTACTGCAGCTAGCAGATGAATTTTGTGGTCGTTATACGGATGATGCTCCTATGCTGTTCAGTATAAGATACCTGTGCAGAAACAAATTTTCTTTAACAAGCCTGTGCAACTTGTGTAGCCTGAATAAGATATCTGTTTCTTACAGCCTTCTCTGAATATGGTTTGTTGCTTATCATCAGAACGATGTTGCCGAAAGAAAGTTCAACCAATTCTTTGGCTAACTGTTATATTCTTTTAACTTTATTATTATCATGTTCGTCTCCCCTGTTTAACGTTTTTTATGCTCTAGTTTTGTGAGTGATGATATATCAGAGTAGCTGATGCTTGTTGTGCGAGAGGAAGATATGTTTGCTATGCTGATGGAGGACATCATCATGTCAACCATATTATTTTGCATGATCCATGTCTTTCGTAGTAATATATTATGGTGTCATTCTCTATTTATATTATTTATACGTGTGCATCATTTAAAGAAAATAGTTGTTGACCATGCTTTTTATTTTAATTTTCAAAATGATCAATGAAATGTCAATTGGTGTACAAATTACTGCTTTATGGTCAATTAGCATCTAGACAGTTTTTCATGCCTTAGTGGCATTACCGACGATCCCAACAAAATATATACTTTCACAGTTGTCTCAGCCAAAACGACTTCAAGCTTTCCCACAGTTCTCTGCTCACAGCAGATTTTTTTTGGAATTCACAGCTCAACCAAACACAACCTTCATCTCCCCAGCAAGAGCTTCTCGAGATGCCCGCCGCGGTGATGCGCTGCCCCCTCCTCCTCGGGCGGCACCCAGCGGCCGCCCTCCGACACTCCTTCTCCTCCTCCCGCACGCGTCGTGTGCGCAGAGCCGCGGGGGGTGGGAGCCAGGGGCGGCCACCGGCGTATGGTGGGCTGCTGCTCGACGCCGGTGGCACGCTGCTGCAGTTGGCGCAGCCAGTTGCCGAGACGTACGCCACCCTCGGCCGTCCATATGGTTCGGACATCCCCCAGAAATACCGGCTTTGTTTCCGCGCGTGTCTCGCTCGGCCATTTCATTGGACACATGGTGTGCGCTAAGGACCTGTGCTGTTCGTCGTTCTTCTCCAGGTGTGATGAAGTCCGAAAAGTACATCATGGAGGGATTCAAGCGGGCTTTCTCGGCGCCATGGCCCAAGACACTCAGGTACCAGGTAACCCCCGTGGGCGGAATATAATTGCATCACAAAATAGCAATGTTACATATATACTCCCTCTGTAAACTAATATAAGATCTTGTAGATCACTACTTCAGTGATCTAAAAGATTTTATATAAGTTTACAGAGGGAGTACTAGACTGCGGAACTGTGGCATGATTGTTGTTGAGGGGATGATATGCTGGACTGGCTTGTCATGTCAGGGTGATGGGCGACCGTTCTGGAAGATTGTTGTGGCGGAAGCAACTGACTGCACAAACAATAATTATTTCGAAGAAGTATATCAGGTATCTCAAGACTGATATTGTTTCCTCTGAATTCCGCTGCTTGTATAATGTAGCTAACAATGAATTGTTCTTATCTGTTAGTACTATGCACATGGAGATGCATGGCGTCTGCCTGATGGAGCTTACAGAACACTGCGTGATTTAAAAGATGCTGGAGGTCATACAGCTCATGTATCTTCTTCTTTTTCGTTTTATGATATTCATTAGTTTGCTTCAAGTTGATTTTTAAATCCCCATTGAGACTCTTGTATGACCCTAATTAATCTGTACAGATGGCTCATGTTAATAATAATGTCTTGATTTCAGTTAAGCTAGCCGTTGTATCTAACTTCGACACACGGCTAAGGAAGTTGCTCAAGGATCTCAACGTCTCAGATATGTAAGTCCTCACCACTACTGTCGAAATACCTCGATCTTGGTTCATTGTGATTGGTTTTGTTTTCCTGTGAGTAATGGCCATGCACTAAATGATCTTGAGCTGTCCAGGTTTGATGCCATCGTGGTATCATCGGAGGTTGGATATGAGAAACCTGCTCCAGAGATCTTCAAAATAGCATTAGGTATTGCAGAGTTTAATTCGTTCAAGCTAAGTTTTATATACTTGTTTGAAGTGTAACAATAGTAAGCGTGATTCTGGACACACCTTTGTTCTGAAGCGTAATTACTTTGAGCGACACCCACAACAAGAAGCTTCAGCACATAATTTGCTTCTTAGGACTAAATTATGCACTAACTAGTTCTCCTATTCCTGTGTGGCAGAACAAATTGGCGTGGAAGCCAGAAATGCAGTACACGTAGGAGATGATGAAACTGCAGACAAGGCGGGTGCTAACGCTATTGGACTCGAGTGCTGGTATGCAATTTTTAGTTTCTTCCCCATGCAGACATAATGTTTCAATAGGATCGGGTATTATTAATTTATCGGGACAAAAAGAAAAGGATAAAAAAATTACTGATGTCGACCATTTTTAGGCTGTGGGGAGAAGATGTGAAGGAATTTTCTGAGATACAACACCGGATCGTAGCAAAACGCTCATGATGAGCGAGCACAGGGCATCGTCTCTGTTTGCCTGATTCGTTCATTTGATTGCTAAGGGGCCCTAATAACAGTTGCGATTTTGCCAAGTAAATCTGTTTCTCCACACGGTCTGTTGACGTCCTTGTAATAAGCGCCGAGAAGAATGGTACTACTCGTGGTACATGTGCAAATACTTCTCGGCTTTCGGCCCTAATGATCATCTTCATCGCCGACTTGGTGTGTGGTCGCGCATATATTAGACTAATTTGGACGCATTGATGCACTAACTTTTTCGTTTTCACCAAGTATTTTTTTCCGCAAAGTTGATGTATGTATGTATGTATACGTGTAGTGTTGTCAAGATTGATCAAGTATATAAGTGTGGTCGCGCATATATTAGACTAATTTGGACGCATTGATGCACTAACTTTTTCGTTTTCACCAAGTATTTTTTTCCGCAAAGTTGATGTATGTATGTATGTATACGTGTAGTGTTGTCAAGATTGATCAAGTATATAAGTGTGGTCGCGCATATATTAGACTAATTTGGACGCATTGATGCACTAACTTTTTCGTTTTCACCAAGTATTTTTTTCCGCAAAGTTGATGTATGTATGTATGTATACGTGTAGTGTTGTCAAGATTGATCAAGTATATAAGTGTGGTCGCGCATATATTAGACTAATTTGGACGCATTGATGCACTAACTTTTTCGTTTTCACCAAGTATTTTTTTCCGCAAAGTTGATGTATGTATGTATGTATACGTGTAGTGTTGTCAAGATTGATCAAGTATATAACAACCGACACATGGCATCGTCAGCCACAAATGTTTTGCTGGCTGAGATGAAACCATGTGTCATCCATTACAAGATCACAAGACAAGAGGAGAAGACTCAAGGCAAAAACTTAAGGTCTACGGGTGCTGTATTGTCGCGGCGCGCTGAATTGCTAGAACACCCGGATTTTAGGCACTACATTTGGTTTCCATTGAGAATTCCAAAATCCTCCGCAATCGCCATCTGAGCTCCCGGGTGACCTGACATCAGCAGAAATATTTTGCACCATCATTCTATACGCAGAACAAACAAAATACAGGCCAGATGTACATCATCACGGCCATCCCTGACGTGGCTGTTTTGTGCACGATATAGCATCGGCATCAATCGAGAAGTAGACGTCCCGGGCTTTGTCTTCCAACGAAAGCGTCGTATTCTCATCAAGAAGCTCCAACACATGCGTAAGATCATCCAAAGATCAAGTAACAAAATTACCGTATGTCCCGAAGGAGATTCTTTGGTGAAGTAATTTTCCACAAGTGAACTGGTGGATCTTTTTGTTTCCTCTCCCGAAGCATAACATGCCACTATAGCATGCAACACTCTCACAGTAAACCTAGAGCACATTCATGATAAAAATCTATAAGCGAGAAAATAACTGCACGCCGTGAATTTGGAGTTTGCTAACCACATCTATCATGCGGTAATAACCGCACTCTTTATATGAGCACATAAATCATATCGAGAATACGAGACTTATTGAGAACATGAAGTAGATTGCAATGACATCAATTCTTAGCCTGAACATATGTTTACAAGCTGAAGCAACCAAAGACATCATGATTTGGACAAATCTCAACTGAACCACGGTCTCCATCTCCTTTGTGCATTTGAATGAAGATGCCACCATTGCAACCGGATGGAGACTTGCAAAATGCCTTTGTTTCAAGTACGTCATTTTTCGTCATATAAGTTAGTACATAAACAAGAGTGGGGCAAAGAGAATGAGAGGCGCAATAGAAAATTCTCTCGTCAAACGAGTTTGAATCCTTACAAGTAAGGTTGTCAGAATCGCGATTCTATTGTATAATTCTACGACTTTACGATACAAACTAACCACTCTAATTCTACAATTTTGGTTAGTAGAATCTTTTACGATTCTGATAGTTAAGATTCCACGATATGCGATCCTACCATCGGAGCTCCGATTTAATTCAGGATCACGATCTTGACAACCTTTACAAGGCTTTCTTGCCACAGTTAGCTGCTTAAGTTTACTGAAGCAATTGTACCTAACATGTTAAAACTTGCTTACTTTTCAACAATTTGATCCTCTTATATGTGCTATTGTTGCTCCATTTACTTTGAATATTAACAAAAGCGCTATAAGGAAGTCAAAACACGAAAATCCTTTTCTGAGCCCGGGCTCATCTGCACATGTGTTGAATAAAAAAAATCAAAACAAATACTAGACAAATTCAAAAAAATCCAATTTTTTTCCATGGTAGACAATTTGATGCGTGAGGTCCACCCCTATTTTCAAATCATTTGAGAAAATTAGCAACTCTCGGCAAAAAAGACAAATTCGGGGTCTATAAAACAATTTACTGTTCATATACTGTTTTGACCCGATTTGTCTTTTTGCTGAGAGCTACTCAGATGTCTCAATGAGCTAAAATTTGGAGCGAACCTCACGCAATAAATTGTCTACCATAAGGAAAAAATTGAAATTTTTAAAAAATTTCTAGTATTTTTTATGAATTTTTTTCTGATCAGGTGCAGACGAGCAGTCGAGCACGGGCACGGAATCGCTGCACTCGTCAAAACAATAGTACTTTGCACTAAAATGGAGCCGTGGTAATTTTGGCTACTGTTGGCTACGAGCCAATTGAGTCAGAGCAAGTCGAAGCCTAGCTGAAAAGGGCCAAGAATTTCGGACCATTCAACGGCCGGTCATGTACGAGTCAGCTCGTTGGTGAGTGGTCCAAAGCCCAGCTCGGTCTGAAATTGGGCCAAGCAGCCTCGTGTCCATTGTGACTCTTTGTAAACATCTCGTATTCCCGTGTGTTCCAACTTTTTCTATTTGCATATATCTTATCATAAATATCACTACCAAGATATATTTGTATACCACACATATTAAGATATTTATTAACGTAGTTAACGACACACATACATATACATTATATTAATCAAGTAGACATTATTTTTTGTCATTACTCATTTAATCATATTTAGGTGGAATTGAATTAAATATGTTTTGAGGTGTATTTTATTGAGAAATATAACTTTTATTACAAAATATGATTTAAATTTAGCATAACAATTAGGCATGATTGTAAGTTGGAAAATGACATATAAACAAGTATGCAAATTTAGTATAAACATCATTATTTATTTTGACATGAATATAGATTGTCTCTAGGTATTCGGGGCCCTTACACGAGTACAAAATGACCCTAAATTCCAAGTTAGAATAAGCAATTCGTTGAGTGAATAAGATAGGGCATTTGCTTCTAACTCCTCCACTAGAGAGCTACATTGACTTTGGTCTACATCTAACTCAGAATGAATGTTAGCACCACATCCTGAATACGAATCTGTAGGTGGTGAGCATGCGGATTTCATTGCATACAACTTGGGTCTCAATCACTTAATGCCAAGTTTAATAGTATGACATTGTTCTGCATTATTCTTCTCATGCGTGAAATGCTCATAATTATTATGATAATGTTCAATATCTGAGGTTTATGAAAACATAAAAAATAGTGAGATTATCTTTCTAATGTGCTACCTCTTGAGCACTGCGTTGGTTTTCCCTTGAAAAAGAAAGGGTGATGCAGCAAAACAGCGTAAGTATTTCCCTCAGTTTTTGAGAACCAAGGTATCAATCTAGTAGGAGACCACGCGTGAGTCACCTCGTACCTACACAAACAAATAATAACCTCGTAACCAATGCGATAAAGGGGTTGTCAATCCCTTCACGGCCACTTGCAAGAGTGAGATCTGATAGAGACTGCACACTGTGAATTTGGAGTTTCCTACCCACATCTGCCATTCGGTAATAACTACACACTATATGAACACAAAAAATATTTTGAAATACGATACTTATTGAGAACAAGGAAAGATAGATTGCAATGACATCAATTCTTAACGTGAAGATATGTTTATGAGTTGAAGCAACTGAAGACATCATGATTTGTACAACCTCAATTGGACAAGGACCTTCATCTCCTTTGTGCATTTGAATGAAGATGCCACCATTGCAACCACGGATCGAGGCTTGCAACTAGCATATAACCTAGTAGTACTCCCTCATTTCCGGTTTATTTGGCTCATCTCATTTTCTTGGTTTTTTCATATTATAAGTCTTATTTTCACTTCTTTCCACCACATGTTCACATTTCAAGGTGCATTAAATTGATGCATGCAAGGATTAAAAGAAACTAACCAATGCATGTAACCATTCCTACTCATTTAGTGGTCATCCATGCATACACTGTAATTAATGCGCATTAAAGTTTGAGTAAGTTTTTAAACTACAAGATACATTCCTCCACTCACCTTATATCTTGGTTGATGAGATTTCATATTTAAGCCCTATAAACCGGAAAGGAGGGATTACCTCATAAGATTACAAGTTTCAAACACAATTATATTATAAGCCATAATTTAGGAGCCATACGACTTACATGGAAAGTCTCAACAAGTCCTATTCAACTCTCATCTAGAAAATAATGTATCTTGTCATTTAAACAATAAATCAAAACATCCAACACATCATATCATTGTAGTGCAATAAAATTTCTGTGAAATTCATCCTGAACCAAAACATGTCGTCAAAAGATGAAAATTTCTCAAGTGCAAAAAAAAGAACCATGACAAAAAGATGCATGAGTCATGCCACAACATCCACAAAATCTGCAGTTAACAGCAAAGCCCTGCTATAACATAATCTCTAGTTTAACACATGAGGATTCAAAATAAGTGTAGCATGATAAACTTCACCTAAAAACTGTCAGGTTGACGACATCTAGCACAGAGCAATTTGGCTTTGATAAACAACTATGCAAGTCTCCTTGTCCCGTCATTCTACTCTATTGGCCTGCAAGGCTGACAAAAACACCCTGCGTAGAGGCTTCCTTAATGTTGCCTTCTTCGGCACCATTGCTGCCCCATTTAGGATCCATATCTCGAACTTGAGCTCAAACTCAGTCATCTCTTTTTACATTCAAAAATAGAAGAGTGATGGATCTGCCACCTTCTCAAATTTTAAAGATAAGACCTATCAAAACTAGACCTGGGTGGTTTGGTTTTATAGAAGAAACACTTCAGCAACATAACACCGGGTCTAAGACTCGAACACTGGTGAGCAAGCATGCTTGTGCTGCTAGCCACTTGAGCGACGCTTGGTTCTCACCTCCTCCAATTTTGGGAGTGTTGAATCCCTGTCAATGGGAACCATATGGGGCAAGGCTTTTTCCTGAGCACAATAATCATAATCTGTCCAAGAATAGATAGACCATACTATCGCACCCCCACCCACGTCACCAGAAACAAAATCAATGGTACTCAATGACCTAGAGTGCTAACAATGTCTCGCAACTCTTTACTCCCGAGAGTTGGGAGCAAGAACGTTGGAGTAGAAACCAGAAACTCTTGGCATCGGAATTGGACGGTCCATAGCTCCCGACTAGGTCAACCTATGCTGGCCTTGCCACCTCAACACCCTTTTGTCAAGGCAGCCATCCAACACCACACGTGGCATCCCTATTCGACAAGTCGCCACCACGCTCATCAGTACAGACATCATACCATTTTTAACAAAAAAATGTGTATTAGTTTGCTAACCCTTCATTCGAGTCAATACACAGTTCTTCTGGAATAGTTCATACAAATCATTTGCTTGTTGCACACTAGTCCTTCACCAAAAATCCAAAACAATAGCTCCAAATTACATAAAATAATATTTTATTAATATTATGAAATAATAAACATCTCATGGTAGTTCCTTACAAAGTTATTGTACGACACATAATATTACAGATTTTAATTAAAATATAATGAATTTACAATATAAAGAAGATAGATAATCTAATTCAAAAGTAACGAGATCATATGACATAACTATTACAATTAATTTTCACATATTTTTGTACTAAAATTTTATATTTATTTTAACTTATTTTTAACATGCCAACAAGTTTAATATTTTATTTAACAACTGGCATGGTAACCACATAAAAATGATGCAAAAAAATTATTTATAATGTTAATTTTTATTGAGTTGCAATATATCAAAAGTTTGGTTTTGCTAAATTTAAACTGTATAATGTAACAAATATTTTCTTTGAATCATTTGTTCTTACTTATTAGTTGTACAATATAAAAGAATTGCTTCTACTAAATTTATATATGTAGGATGTAACAAAGTTCTAGTTTAATCATGTTTTGGCAATTGCATAAATTATAGTGCATACATAAATTTGTATGTACATGTGTTCGTATATATTTTAATATCATAATGTCATGGTAGCGATCTCTAGAGAGTACATGCAAACAAACTTCTAGTGCATTATTAGATAAACAATTTTATAGAAACTTGTGGAGTATAACTTATGCTGTTGGCAAATGTCTCAGCGAGCTGAGTTCGGTCATATGTTGTCAACATGTATGCTAAGCAAGCAGGCTCATCATACTCATCCTCATGAGGCGCCCCTAGGTGATTAGGTTTTCTACCCCTAAAAAAGGTGATTAGGTTTTCTCCTCCTCCCGTCCATGTCGCCGTCGGTCGTCCCCACCCGGCCCCTATGGCCTTTGGGCAGTGGAGGGGCAGAGGACCCCGCCCCACCGTCTGCTGGAAGGACACCGCCCGTACTCTTGTTAGGTTCAACATCTTGGTTGGGGTTGTTTAGTGGTGGTGATGTCCCTCGGTAGGAATATTGTCTCCTACGTATGATCCCCACCCCGATGTGTGTCTAGCGCCATCGAAGAGCGTGTGGAGGTATGATTCCGTCGAACCCCGTGAAATTGGGTCGGTGCTGGTCCTTGATGGTTTTGTTTGGATCTAGTCTTCGCTCGTGTGTTTATGACTTCATTCGATAGGGTTTCCGATGTAAATGTACCCATTTCGCCTAGAGACCATATGTTTTCAATCCCACAGAAAGTGATGCCTAGTAAAGAGATTTCTGCAAGAACTTTCCATCTCAAGAGTTCCAGTTTCCCAGACCAAATCGTAGAGGTGATTAAGAAGACAATAATAAAACAATAGGGCTAAAGGTTTTACCTCCAACTGTGCACTTGCACGTCATGGCAGAAGCACAAGCCATGATCAAGAAGGGCTATATGGTTGTGGATGTCGCTAGCGTCCAAGAAGCCTAGTTTTCGGCTATGTCAAAGCGCAAGTGGAAGCATCAGAAGTCGTCCCTTCATGAGAGGCCACTTCCAAGCGGAGGAAGCCAAAGAAAGTAAACTGTGTTCCAATTTCGATCTAGATTTATTTCGATTTGTCTTTCTAGCTCAATTTTGACTAGTTGTTCTAGGTCATTTCCGTTCCAGGTCAATTTCAGTTTCAATTAGATGGTCAGCAGAATGTGCAGTTTCTTTGTGTGTACAGTGAACACAAACACCGACGGGTGGGTCCTCAAAAATATGGAGTTCTACGTATGGCGACTTCGTGTTTGCGCATAGCCTTCGCAACTTCTAGAAAATTATGGAGCGCTCTCCAAAACGGTTTTAGAGGATATGAAATATGGCGCATCTGCTAGAGTTGCTCTTAGTGTTTTTTCCGTTAAGAAAGGCCTTAGTGCCTTGGGAAATGCATAGGAGTACGTAGGTGCTTGATACGTCTCCAACGTATCTATAATTTTTGATTGCTCCATACTATATTATCTACTGTTTTGGACATTATTGGGCTTTATTATCCACTTTTATATTATTTTTGGGACTAACCTATTAACCAGAGGCCCAACCCAGAATTGTTGTTTTTTTTTGCCTATTTTAGGATTTCAAAAAAAGGAATATCAAACGGAGTCCAAACGGAATGAAACCTTCGGGAACGTGATTTTCTCACCAAACATGATCCAGGAGACTTGGACCCTACGTCAAGAAACAAAGGAGGAGGCCACGAGGTAGGGGGCGCGCCTACCCCCCAGGCGCGCCCTCCACCCTCGTGGCCCCCTGTTGCTCCACCGGCGTACTTCTTCCTCCTATATATACCTACATACCCCAAACGATCAGATACGGAGCCAAAACCCTAATTCCACCGCCGTAACTTCCTGTATCCATGAGATCCCATCTTGGGGCCTGTTTCGGAGCTCCGCCGGAGGGGGCATCCATCACGGAGGGCTTCTACATCAACACCATAACCTCTCCGATGAAGTGTGAGTAGTTTACCTCAGACCTTCGGGTCCATAGTTATTAGCTAGATGTCTTCTTCTCTCTTTTTGGATCTCAATACAATGTTCTCCCCCTCTCTTGTGGAGATCTATTTGATGTAATCTTCTTTTTGCAGTGTGTTTGTTGAGACCGATGAATTGTGGGTTTATGATCAAGCTTATCTATGAACAATATTTGAATCTTCTCTGAATTCCTTTATGTATGATTGGTTATCTTTGCAAGTCTCTTCGAATTATCAGTTTGGTTTGGCCTACTAGATTGATCTTTCTTGCAATGGGAGAAGTGCTTAGCTTTGGGTTCAATCTTGCGGTGTCCTTTCCCAGTGACAGTAGGGGCAGCAAGGCATGTATTATATTGTTGCCATCGAGGATAACAAGATGGTTTTTTTTATCATATTGCATGAATTTATCCCTCTACATCATGTCATCTTGCTAAGGCGTTACTCTGTTTTCATGAACTTAATACTCTACATGCATGCTGGATAGCGGTCGATGAGTGGAGTAATAGTAGTAGATGCAGGCAGGAGTCGGTCTACTTGTCTTGGACGTGATGCCTATATACATGATCATACCTAGATATTCTCATAACTATGCTCAATTCTGTCAATTGCTCAACAGTAATTCGTTCACCCACCGTAAAATACTTATGCTCTTGAGAGAAGCCACTAGTGAAACCTATGGTCCCCGGGTCTATCTTCATCATATTAATCTTCCAATACTTAGTTATTTCCTTTGCTTTTTTACTTTGCTTTTATTTTACTTTGCATCTTTATCATAAAAATACCAAAAATATTATCTTATCGTATCTATCAGATCTCACTCTCGTAAGTGACCGTGAAGGGATTGACAACCCCTTATCGCGTTGGTTGCGAGGAGTTATTTGTTTTGTCCAGGTACTAGGGACGCGCGCGCAACCTCCTACTGGATTGATACCTTGGTTCTCAAAAACTGAGGGAAATACTTACACTACTTTGCTGCATCACCCTTTTCTCTTCGGGGAAATCCAACGCAGTGCTCAAGAGGTAGCAAGAAGAATTTCTGGCGCCGCTGCCGGGGAGGTTCGCGCAAGTCAAGATCTGACTCCTGACAACGAGCCATTTATGGCGCCGTTGCCGGGGAGTCTACGCATAAGTCAACATACCAAGTACCCATCACAATCCTTATCTCCCGCATTACATTATTTGCCATTTGCCTCTCGTTTTCCTCTCCCCCACTTCACCCTTGCCGTTTTATTCGCCCTCTCTCTCTCTATCCTCCCTCTCTTCCTCTATTTGCCTCTTTTTGCCTTTTGCACTTTCTGCCGTTATGTCTTGAATTGGGGAAATTATTGTCGATATGGACAATAATAATATCATGAAAAACTCTGACGCTCCTGCTGAAGAACCCCCTATCTTACATACAAAAAAATTCCAAGATTTCTTACTTGTGCCGGTGCTTTGCCTTCTATGGGTAGTTCTATCCTTCATAGAACTAGTAGTCTTGCGGACGCTATTGCCATGCTTGTGGTTGAACTTGAAAGACAATTCATGCACATGCACCCTTGCATACAAAGGATTTTCCTAGAATTTTCTAATATTGAGCATTCTTCTGTTAAGCGTGCCACTACTATCTTTTTGGCTCATGAATTAAGATTTATAATAAGAGAGGCCAAAGAAATCTTTGCGCATTATAGGGTGGACGCTGGCCGTCCTCCCATAGAAACTATCCTATTTGATCAAGAGGAAATAATGCGTTTTCAATCTCTAGATTATGTTGCTTTTAATGAAAACCTTAGAAAAAAGGTTCCCACCAATGTTCTAATTGATAGACTTTATGAACTTAATAATGATTTTGCTATTCGAAATAATGAGCTAGGATACTCTCTTGAGTATAGGCTCACAAAGTTCTGTCAAAAGAATGCTTATAATGATGAATTGGTTGTGCAATACGAAGGGCTGAAGGAGGAACCTATACCTCCTAAAGTTGATCTTAGGGAATTTTGTCCCATTAAATTTAGCCCTTTTGATTACTTTTGCTTGCCTCAAAGAAAACTTGCTGCCGAACTTAGAGAATATGAAAAGAGTTTTAATGATCTATCTTACTATTATGGCAATACCTAGATCTATCCTTGCTTTTTTATGCCTAGCTAGGGGCGTTAAACGATAGTGCTTGTTGGGAGGCAACCCAATTTTATTTTTATTCCTTGCTTTTTGCTCCTGTTTAGTAATAAATAATTTAACTAGCCTCTGTTTTGGTTGTGTTTTTTGTGTTTAATTAGTGTTTGTGCCAAGTAGAACCGTTGGGAAGATTTGGGGAAAGTCTTAATATCTTGCTGTAAAAAACAGAAACTTTAGCGCTCACGAGAACTGCTGCCATTTTTATTCGGAAAGTGATATTTAGTTAATTCTTTTTGAAGATGATTAATAGATAAATTCCTCACGTCCAGAAATTTATTTTAGAATTTTTGGGGTTCCATATCTTGCGCTAGCTACAGATTACTACAGACTGTTCTGTTTTTGACAGATTCTGTTTTTCGTGTGTTGTTTGCTTATTTTGATGAATCTATGGCTAGTAAAATAGTTTATAAACCATAGAGAAGTTGGAATACAGTAGGTTTAAAACCAATATAAATAAAGAATGAGTTCATTACAGTACCTTAAAGTGGTCATTTGTTTTCTTTCGCTAACGGAGCTCACGAGATTTCCTACTTTAAGTTTTGTGTTGTGAAGTTTTCAAGTTTTGGGTAAAGATTTGATGGATTATGGAACAAGGAGTTGCAAGAGACTACGCTTGGGGATGCCCATGGAACCCCCAAGATAATCTAAGGACACCTAAAAGCCAAAGCTTGGGGATGCCCCGGAAGGCATCCCCTCTTTCATCTACTTCTATTGGTAATTTTACTTGGAGCTATATTTTTATTCACGACATCATATGTGTTTTGCTTGGAGCGTCTTGTATTATTTGAGTATTTATTTGTTAGTTCACCACAATCATCCTTGCTGTACACACCTTTTGAGAGAGCCATACATGATTTGGAATTTGTTAGAATACTCTATGTGCTTCACTTATATCATTTGAGTTATATAGTTTTGCTCTAGTACTTCACTTATATCTTTTAGAGCATGGTGGTGGATTTGTTTTATAGAAACTATTGATCTCTCATGCTTCACTTAGACTATTTTTAGAGTCTTAAATAGCATGGTAATTTGCTTAAATAATCCTAATATGCTTGGTATTCAAGAATAGTAAAAACTTTCTTATGGGTGTGTTGAATGCTATGAGAAGTTTGATGCTTGATAATTGTTTTGAGATATGAAGATGGTGATATTAAAGTTGTGCTAGTTGAGTAGTTGTGAATTTGAGAAATACTTGTGTTAAAGTTTGTGATTCCCGTAGCATGCACGTATGGTGAACCGTTATGTGATGAAGTCGGAGGATGATTTATTTATTGATTGTCTTCCTTATGAGTGGCGGTCGGGGATGAGCGATGGTCTTTTCCTACCAATCTATCCCCCTAGGGGCATGCACGTAATACTTTACTTTGATAACTTGTAGATTTTTGCAATAAGTATATGAGTTCTTTATGACTAATGTTGAGTCCATGGATTATACGCACTTTTCTTCCTTCCACCATTGCTAACCTCTCTAATACCACGCACCTTTCGCCGGTATCATACACCCACCATATACCTTCCTCAAAACAGCCACTATACCTACCTATTATGGCATTTCCATAGCCATTCCGAGATATATTTGTTGGGGAACGTAGCAGAAATTCAAAATTTTCCTACGTGTCACCAAGATCTATCTATGGAGAGACCAGCAACGAGGGGAAGGAGAGTGCATCTACATACCCTTGTAGATCGCTAAGCGGAAGCGTTCAAGTGAACGGGGTTGATGGAGTCGTACTCGTCGTGATCCAAATCACCGATGACCAAGTGCCGAACGGACGGCACCTCCGCGTTCAACACACGTACAGCCCGGTGACGTCTCCCATGCCTTGATCCAGCAAGGAGAGAGGGAGAGGTTGAGGAAGACTCCATCCAGCAGCAGCACAACGGCGTGGTGGTGGTGGAGGAGCGTGGCAATCCTGCAGGGCTTCGCCAAGCACCACGGGAGAGGAGAAGGACTTAGGAGAGAGGGAGGGGCTGCACCAAAGTCATAAGGTGTGTGTCAAGAGGCCCTCCTACCCTCACTATATATAGGGAGCCCAAGGGGGGGGTGCGCCAGCCCTAGGAGATCCAATCTCCTAGGGGGCGGCGGCCAGGGGAGGTTTCCCTCCCCCCAAGGCACCTAGGAGGTGCCTTCCCTCCTTGGGACTCTTCCTTAGGGTTCCCCCTTCACCCTAGGCGCATGGGCCATAAGGGAAGTGGCGCCCCAGCCCACTTTGGGCTGGATCCCTTCCCACTTCAGCCCATGGGACCCTCCGGGATAGGTGGCCCCACCCGGTGGGCCCCCGGGACCCTTCCGGTGGTCCCGGTACAATACCGATGACCCCGAAACTTGTCCCGATGGCCGAAATAGGACTTCCTATATATAAATCTTTACCTCCGGACCATTCCGGAACTCCTCGTGACGTCCGGGATCTCATCCGGGACTCCGAACAATATTCGGTTACCACATACAAACTTCCTTTATAACCCTAGCGTCATCGAACCTTAAGTGTGTAGACCCTACGGGTTCGGGAGACATGCAGACATGACCGAGACGTTCTCCGGTCAATAACCAACAGCGGGATCTGGATACCCATGTTGGCTCCCACACGTTCCACGATGATCTCATCGGATGAACCACGATGTCAAGGACTTAATCAATCCCGTATACAATTCCCTTTGTCTATCGGTACGATACTTACCCGAGATTCGATCGTCGGTATCCCGATACCTTGTTCAATCTCGTTACCGGCAAGTCTCTTTACTCGTTCCGTAACACATCATCCCGTGATCAACTCCTTGATCACATTGTGCACATTATGATGATGTCCTACCGAGTGGGCCCAGAGATACCTCTCCGTTTACACGGAGTGACAAATCCCAGTCTCGATTCGTGCCAACCCAACAGACACTTTCGGAGATACCCGTAGTGCACCTTTATAGCCACCCAGTTACGTTGTGACGTTTGGTACACCCAAAGCACTCCTACGGTATCCGGGAGTTGCACAATCTCATGGTCTAAGGAAATGATACTTGACATTAGAAAAAGCTCTAGCATACGAACTACATGATCTTGTGCTAGGCTTAGGATTGGGTCTTGTCCATCACATCATTCTCCTAATGATGTGATCTCGTTATCAATGACATCCAATGTCCATGGTCAGGAAACCGTAACCATCTATTGATCAACGAGCTAGTCAACTAGAGGCTTACTAGGGACATGGTGTTGTCTATGTATCCACACATGTATCTGAGTTTCCTATCAATACAATTCTAGCATGGATAATAAACGATTATCATGAACAAGGAAATATAATAATAATCAATTTATTATTGCCTCTAGGGCATATTTCCAACAGTCTCCCACTTGCACTAGAGTCAATAATCTAGTTCACATCGCCATGTGATTAACGCTCACAGGTCACATCGCCTATGTGACAAACACCCAAAGAGTTCTGGGTTTGATCATGTTGCTTGTGAGAGAGGTTTTAGTCAACGGGTCTGAACCTTTCAGATCTGTGTGTGCTTCACAAATCTCTATGTCATCTCCTAGATGCAGCTACCACGTTCTATTTGGAACTATTCCAAATAACTGTTCTACTATACGAATCCAGTTTACTACTTAGAATAATCTGGATTAGTGTCAAAGTTTGCATCGGCGTAACCCTTTACGACGAACTCTTTTACCACCTCCATAATCGAGAAAATTCCTTAGTCCATTAGTTACTAAGGATAACTTTGTCCACTGTCCTGTGATCCGTTCTTGGATCACTCTTGTACCCCTTGACTGACTCATGGCAAGGCACACTTTAGGTGCGGCACACAGCATAGCATACTGTAGAGCCTATGTCTTAAGCATAGGGGACGACCTTCGTCCTTTCTCTCTATTCTGCCGTGGTCGAGCTTTAAGTCTTAACTTCATACCTTACAACTCAGGCAAGAACTCCTTCTTTGACTGATCCATCTTGAACAACTTCAAGATCATGTCAAGGTATGTGCTCATTCGAAAGTACCATTAAGCGTTTTGATCCATCCTTATAGATCTTGATGCTCAATGTTCAAGTAGCTTAATCCAGGCTTTCCATTGAAAAACACTTTCAAATAACCCTATATGCTTCCCAGAAATTCTACATCATTTCTGATCAACAACATATATTCATCAGAAATTCTATAGTGCTCCCACTCACTTCTTTGGAAATACAAGTTTCTCATAAACTTTGTATACACCAAAAATCTTTGATCATCTCATCAAAGTGTACATTCCAACTCCGAGACGCTCACTCCAGTCCTCAGAAGGATTGCTGGAGCTTTGCATCCTTGTTAGCATCTTTTCAGGATTGACAAAACCTTTCGGTTGTATCACATACAACCTTTCCTCAAGAAAATCGTCGAGGAAACAATGTTTTGACATCCTATCTGCAAGATATCATAAATAATGCAGTGACTGCTAATATAATTCCAACAGACTCTTAGCATCGCTACGAGTGAGAAAATCTCACCGTAGTCAACTCCTTGAACTTGTCAGAAAACACCTTAACGACAAGTCGAGCTTTCTTAATGGTGACATTTACCATCATTGTCCGTCTTCCTTTTAAATCCATCTGTACTCAACAGCCTCACGACCATCAAGTAGTTCTTCCAAAGTCTACACTTTGTTTTCATACATGGATCCTCTCTCGGATTTTATGGCCTCGAGCCATTTATCGGAATCCAGGCCCACCATCGCTTCTCCATAGCTCGTAGGTTCATTGTTGTCTAGCAACATGACTTCCAAGACAGGATTACGTACCACTCTGAAGTAGTACGCATCCTTGTCATCCCACGAGGTTTGGGAGTGACTTGATCCGAA
Source organism: Triticum urartu (assembly GCF_003073215.2). Taxonomy (NCBI): domain Eukaryota; kingdom Viridiplantae; phylum Streptophyta; class Magnoliopsida; order Poales; family Poaceae; genus Triticum; species Triticum urartu. Next base: position 19,914,890 of record NC_053028.1, read on the forward strand.
GTCTCATGATCAATATCATAAGCTTCCACTTCAATTGGTGTAGGTGCCACAGGAACAACTCTTTGTGCCCTGCTATACACTAGTTGAAGTGACGGTTCAATAACCTCATCAAGTCTCCACCATCCTCCCACTCAATTCTTTCGAGAGAAACTTTTCCTCGAGAAAGGACCCGATTCTAGAAACAATCCTTTATTGCTTTCGGATCTGAGACAGGAGGTATACCCAACTGTTTTTGGGTTGTCCTATGAAGATGCATTTATCCGCTTTGGGTTCGAGCTTATCGGCCTGAAACTTTTACACATAAGCGTCGCAGCCCCAAACTTTTAAGAAATGACAGCTTAGGTTTCTCTAAACCATAGTTCATACGGTGTCATCTCATCGGAATTACGTGGTGCCCCTTTTAAAGTGAATGTGGTTGTCTCTAACGCCTAACCCATAAACTATCGTGGTAATTCGATAAGAGACATCATGGTATGCACCATATCCAATAGGGTGCAGTTATGATGTTCAGATACACCATCACACTATGGTGTTCCAGGCTGTATTAGTTGTGAAACAATTTCCACAATGTCTTAATTCTGTGCCAAACTCGTAATTCAGATATTCATCTCTATGATCATATCATAGATATTTTATCCTCTTGTCACGACGATCTTTCAACTTCACCCTGAAATTACTTGAACCTTTCAATAATTCAGACTCGTGATTCATCAAGTAAATATACTCAACATCTACTCAAATCATCTGTGAAGTAAGAACATAACGATATCCACTACATGCCTCAGCACTCATTGGACTTCACACATCAAAATGTATTACTTCCAACAAGTTGCTTTCTAGTTCCATTTTACTGAAAACGAGGCTTTCAGTCATCTTGCCCATGTGGTATGATTTGCATGTCTCAAGTGATTCAAAATCAAGTGAGTCCAAACGGTCCATTTGCATGGAGTTTCTTCATGCATATCTACCAATAGACATGGTTCGCATGCCTCAAACTTTTCAAAAATGAGTGAGTCCAAAGATCCATCAACATGGAGCCTCTTCATGCGTTTTATACCGTTATGACTTAAGTGGCAGTGCCACAAGTAGGTGGTACTATCATTACTATCTTATATCTTTTGGTATGAACATGTGTATCACTACGATCGAGATTCATTTTAGGCATAAGACCATTGAAGCTATTATTCAAATAAACAGAGTAACCGTTATTCTCCTTAAATGAATAACCGTATTGCGATAGACAAAATCCAATCTATGCTCAACGCAAACACCAAATAACAATTATTTAGGTTTTAATACCAATCTCGATGGTAGAGGGAGCGTGCGATGCTTGATCATGTCAACCTTGGAAACACTTCCAACACATATCGTCAGCTCACCTTTAGCTAGTCTCCGTTTATTCCGCAGCTTTTATTTCGAGTTACTAACACTTAGCAACCGAACCGGTATCTAATACCCTGGTGCTACTAGGAGTACTAGTAAAGTACACATTAACATAATGTATATCCAATATACTTCTATCGACAGCCTTCTCATCTACCAAGTATCTAGGGTAATTCTGCTTCAGTGGTTGTTCCCCTTATTACAGAAGCACTTAGTCTCGGGTTTGGGTTCAACCTTGGGTTTCTTCACTAGAGTAGCAGCTGAATTGCCGTGTCATGAAGTATCCCTTCTTGCCCTTGCCCTTCTTGAAACTAGTGGTTTCACTAACCATCAACAATTGATGCTCCTTCTTGATTTCTACTTTCGCGGTGTCAAACATCGCGAATATCTCAAGGATCATCATATATGTCCCTGATACATTATAGTTCATTACGAAGCTCTAGCAGCTTGGTGGTAATGACTTCGGAGAAACATCACTATCTTATCTGGAAGATCAACTCCCACTTGATTCAAATGATTGTTGTACTCAGACAATCTGAGCACAAGCTCAACAATTGAGCTTTTCTCCCTTAGTTTGCAGGCTAAGAAAATCGTCGGAGGTCTTATACCTCTTGACGTGGGCACGAGCCTGAAATCCCAATTTCAGCTCTCGAAACATCTCATATGTTCCGCGACATTTCAAAAACGTCTTTGGTGCCTCAACTCTAAACCGTTTAACTGAACTATCATGTAGTTATCAAAACATGTATGTCAGATGTTCGCAACATCCACACACAACGTTCGAGGTTTAGCACACTGAGCGGTGCATTAAGGACATAAGCCTTCTAAGAAGCAATGAGGACAATCCTCAGTCTACGGACCTAGTCCGCATAATTGCTACTATCAACTTTCAACTAATTTTTTCTCTAGGAACATATCTAAACAGTAGAACTGAAGCGCGAGCTACGACATAATTTGCGAAGACCTTTTGACTATGTTCAGGATAATTAAGTTCATCTTATGAACTCCCACTCAGATAGACATCCCTCTAGTCATCTAAGTGATTACATGATCCGAGTCAACTAGGCCGTGTCCGATCATCACGTGAGACGGACTAGCCAACGTCGGTGAACATCTTCATGTTGATCGTATCTTCTATACGACTCATGCTCGACCTTTCGGTCTTCTGTGTTCCGAGGCCATGTCTGTACATGCTAGGCTCGTCAAGTTAACCCTAAGTGTTTCGCGTGTGTAAATCCGTCTTACACCCGTTGTATGTGAACGTTAGAATCTAACACCCGATCATCACGTGGTGCTTCGAAACACGAACTGTCGCAACGGTGCACAGTTAGGGGAGAACACTTCTTGAAATTGTTGTAAGGGATCATCTTATTTACTACCGTCGTTCTAAGCAAATAAGATGTATAAACATGATAAACATCACATGCAATCAAATAGTAGTGACATGATATGGCCAATATCATATAGCTCCTTTGATCTCCATCTTGGTGCTCCATGATCATCTCGTCACCGGCATGACACCATGATCTCCATCATCATGATCTCCATCATCGTGTCTTCATGAAGTTGTCTCGTCATCTATTACTTCTACTTCTACAGCTAACGGTTAGCAATAAAGTAAAGTAATTACATGACGTTTATGTTGACACGCAGGTCATAAATAAATAAAGACAACTCCTATGGCTCCTGCCGGTTGTCATACTCATCGACATGCAAGTCGTGATTCCTATTACAAGAACATGATCAATCTCATACATCACATATATCATTCATCACATCCTTTTGGCCATATCACATCACATAGCATACCCTGCAAAAACAAGTTAGACGTCCTCTAATTGTTGTTTGCATGTTTTACGTGGCTGCTATGGGTTTCTAGCAAGACCGTTTCTTACCTACGCAAAACCACAACATGATATGCCAATTGCTATTTACCCTTCATAAGGACCCTGTTCATGGAATCCGATCCGACTAAAGTAGGAGAGACAGACACCCGCTAGCCATCTTATGCAACTAGTGCATGTTAGTCGGTGGAACCGGTCTCACGTAAGAGTACGTGTAAGGTTGGTCCGGGCCGCTTCATCCTACGATGCTGCCGAATCAAGATAAGACTAGTAACGGCAAGCATATTGAACAAAATCCACGCCCACAACTACTTTGCGTTCTACTCGTGCATAGAATCTACGCAATAGACCTAGCTCATGATGCCACTGTTGGGGAACGTAGCAGAAATTCAAAATTTTCCTACGTGTCACCAAGATCTATCTACGGAGAGACCAGCAACGAGGGGAAGGAGAGTGCATCTACATACCCTTGTAGATCGCTAAGCGGAGGCGTTCAAGTGAACGGGGTTGATGGAGTCGTACTCGTCGTGATCCAAATCACCGATGACCAAGTGCCGAACGGACGGCACCTCCGCGTTCAACACACGTACAGCCCGGTGACGTCTCCCATGCCTTGATCCAGCAAGGAGAGAGGGAGAGGTTGAGGAAGACTCCATCCAGCAGCAGCACAACGGCGTGGTGGTGGTGGAGGAGCGTGGCAATCCTGCAGGGCTTCGCCAAGCACCACGGGAGAGGAGAAGGACTTAGGAGAGAGGGAGGGGCTGCACCAAAGGCATAAGGTGTGTGTCAAGAGGCCCTCCTACCCTCACTATATATAGGGAGCCCAAGGGGGGGGGTGCGCCAGCCCTAGGAGATCCAATCTCCTAGGGGGCGGCGGCCAGGGGAGGTTTCCCTCCCCCCCAAGGCACCTAGGGAGGTGCCTTCCCCTTTGGGACTCTTCCTTTAGGGTTCCCCCACCCTAGGCGCATGGGCCCTAGGGGGAAGTGGCTCCCCAGCCCACTTTGGGCTGGATCCCTTCCCACTTCAGCCCATGGGCCCCTCCGGGATAGGTGGCCCCACCCGGTGGGCCCCCGGGACCCTTCCGGTGGTCTCGGTACAATACCGATGACCCCGAAACTTGTCCTGATGGCCAAAATAGGACTTCCTTATATATAATTCTTTACCTCCGGACCATTCCGGAACTCCTCGTGACGTTCGGGATCTCATCCGGGACTCCGAACAACTTTCGGGTTACCGCATACTAATATCTCTATAACCCTAGCGTCACCGAACCTTAAGTGTGTAGACCCTACGGGTTCGGGAGACATGCAGACATGACCAAGACGTTCTCCGGTCAATAACCAACAGCGGGATCTGGATACCCATGATGGCTCCCACATGTTCCACGATGTTCTCATCGGATGAACCACGATGTCAAGGACTTAATCAATCCCGTATACAATTCCCTTTGTCTATCGGTATGTTACTTGCCCGAGATTCGATCGTCGGTATCCCGATACCTTGTTCAATCTCGTTACCGGCAAGTCTCTTTACTCGTTCCGTAACACATCATCCCGTGATCAACTCCTTGATCACATTGCGCATATGATGATGTCCTACCGAGTGGGCCCAGAGATACCTCTCCGTTTACACGGAGTGACAAATCCCAGTCTCGATTCGTGCCAACCCAACAGACACTTTCGGAGATACCTGTAATGCACCTTTATAGTCACCCAGTTACGTTGTGACGTTTGAGTACACCCAAAGCACTCCTACGGTATCCGGGAGTTGCACAATCTCATGGTCTAAGGAAATGATACTTGACATTAGAAAAAGCTTTAGCATACGAACTACATGATCTTGTGCTAGGCTTAGGATTGGGTCTTGTCCATCACATCATTCTCCTAATGATGTGATCCCGTTATCAATGACATCCAATGTCCATGGTCAGGAAACCGTAACCATCTATTGATCAACGAGCTAGTCAACTAGAGGCTTACTAGGGACATGGTGTTGTCTATGTATCCACACATGTATCTGAGTTTCCTATCAATACAATTCTAGCATGGATAATAAACGATTATCATGAACAAGGAAATATAATAATAATCAATTTATTATTGCCTCTAGGGCATATTTCCAACAATATTGCCATGCAACTTTCCACCGTTCTGTTTATTATGACACACTTCATCATTGTCATATTGCTTAGCATGATCATGTAGTTGACATCGTATTTGTGACAAAGCCACCATTCATAATTCTTTCATACATGTCACCCATGAGTCTTTGCAACATCCCGGTACACCGCCGGAGGCATTCACATAGATTCATATTTTGTTCTAAGTATCGAGTTGTAATTGTTGAGTTGTAAGGAAATAAAAGTGTGATGATCATCTTTATTAGAGTATTGTCCCAAGTGAGGAAAGGATGATGGAGACTATGATTCCCCCACAAGTTGGGATGAGACTCCGGACGAACAATAAATAAAAGGAGAAAGAAAAGAGGCCATAAAAAAAAGAGAAGTCCCAAATAAAAAAATGAGGGAAAAAGAGAGAAGGGGCATTGCTACTATCCTTTTACCACACTTGTGCTTCAAAGTAGCACCATGATCTTCATAGTAGAGAGTCTCTCATTTCGTCACTTTCATATACTAGTGGGAATTTTTCATTATAGAACTTGGCTTGTATATTCCAATGATGGGCTTCCTCAAACTACCCTAGGTCTTCGTGAGCAAGCAAGTTGGATGCACACTGAGGGAGTCCTGGATTAGGGGGTCTCCGGACAGCCGGACTATATCCTTTGGCCGGACTGTTGGACCATGAAGACACAAGATTGAAGACTTCATCCCGTGTCCGGATGGGACTCTACTTGGCGTGGAAGGCAAGCTAGGCAATACGGATATGTATATCTCCTCCTTTGTAACTGACCTTGTGTAACCCTAGCCCCTCCGGTGTCTATATAAACCGGAGGGTTTTAGTCCGTAGGACAACATACAATCATACCATAGGCTAGCTTTTAGGGTTTAGCCTCTCCGATCTCGTGGTAGATCAACTCTTGTACTACTCATATTATCAAGAATAATCAAGCAGGACGTAGGGTTTTACCTCCATCAAGAGGGCCCGAACCTGGGTAAAACATCGTGTCCCCTACCTCCTGTTACCATCCGCCTTAGATGCACAGTTAGGGACACCCTACCCGAGATCCGCCGGTTTTGACACCAACATTGGTGCTTTCATTTAGAGTTCCACTGTGCCGTCGCCGTAAGGAAGGATGCCTCGTCTCGTTGTTAAAAACAACATTACCGCCGGGGGAGCTCTGGCTGTCGGCCAAACTCTCCGGCTTGGCAGTTTCATCATGACCGCCAGCTCGGCCGCTGCACCGATGATGACCTCTCGGGTCATCAAAAAACAGCCTCCACGTCGGCTCGGAATCTGCAGAGCAGATGGATCCAATGGAGCTCTCTTCCCTAAACAAGCTCTTGGATCGTATCGCCGCCTTGGGAGTCGCTACAGACTATGATCGGATTGGGGTTAAACTCGATCAAAGGGAGATTAACTCTCCACCGGTCACCCATCATATTGCGGTGGTGGAGGAACAATGCGGCGATTCTTCCTCTATCTTGAGGACTAACTATGTCCGGATTCCTGAGCTCTCCGAGCCAGATACCCGTTTACGGGAGGACATCACCCAAGCCCTGAACCTAGAATCAGGCAGCGGCCCAGACTTATCGGGCAACACTCCGGAATCCGAACTCCCAAGATTGGAAACTCCTCGGCCCCTGGGTCTCAGATCGGGTAGGGCTTCGGACTTAAATCCACCCACCCACCCAAACATAAACGATCTTTCCCACATCAGGCAAGAGCCCCATGAAACAGTACATCATTATTGGGCCAGATTCCTCCTTGTGATGAACAAGGTTAAGGACTGTTGCGAGGAAGACGCTGTCTCATTTTTCTGCAATAATTGCACGGACAAGGGAATCCTTAACGCCTTAAGTCGCCGTGACATATCACGATTCGCTGACTTGGCGTCCATAGTACGAAAGTGAAGGAAATATGCCCTAGAGGCAATAATAAAGTTATTATTTATTTCCTTATTTCATGATAAATGTTTATTATTCATGCTAGAATTGTATTAACCGAAAACATAATACATGTGTGAATACATAGACAAACAGAGTGTCACTAGTATGCCTCTACTTGACTAGCTCGTTAATCGAAGATGGTTATGTTTCCTGACCATGAACAAAAGAGTTGTTATTTGATTAACGGGATCACATCATTAGAAGAATGATGTGATTGACATGACCCATTCCATTAGCTTAGCACCCGATCGTTTAGTATGTTGCTATTGCTTTCTTCATGACTTATACATGTTCCTATGACTATGAGATTATGAAACTCCCGTTTGCCGGAGGAACACTTTGTGTGCTACCAAACATCACAACGTAACTGGGTGATTATAAAGGAGCTCTACAGGTGTCTCCAAAGGTACATGTTGGGTTGGCGTATTTCGAGATTAGGATTTGTCACTCCGATTGTCGGAGAGGTATCTCTGGGCCCTCTCGGTAATGCACATCACATAAGCCTTGCAAGCATTACAACTAATGAGTTAGTTGCAAGATGATGTATTACGAAACGAGTAAAGAGACTTGCTGATAACGAGATTGAACTAGGTATTGAGATACCGACGATCGAATCTCGGGCAAGTAACATACCGATGACAAAGGGAACAACGTATGTTGTTATGCGGTCTGACCGATAAAGATCTTCTTAGAATATGTGCGAGCCAATATGAGCATCCAGGTTCCGCTATTGGTTATTGACCGGAGACGTGTCTCGGTCATGTCTACATTGTTCTCGAACCCGTAGGGTCCGCACACTTAAGGTTTTGATGACAGTTATATTATGAGTTTATGCATTTTGATGTACCGAAGTTTGTTCGAAGTCCCGGATGTGATCACGGACATGACGAGGAGTCTCGAAATGGTCGAGACATAAAGATTGATATATTGGAAGCCTATATTTGGATATCGAAAGTGTTCCGGGTGAAATCGGGATTTTACCGGAGTACTGGGAGGTTACCTGAACCCCCCGGGAGGTATATGGGCCTTAGTGGGCTTTAGTGGAAGAGAGGAGAGGTGGCCAGGGCTGGGCCGCGCGCCCCTCCCCCTCTAGTCTGAATAGGACAAGGAGAGGGGGGCGGCGCCCCCCCTTCCTTCTCTCTCTCCTCTTTCCCCCTCCCGAATCCTATTCCAACTAGGAAAGGGGGGGAATCCTACTCCCGGTGGGAGTAGGACTCCTCCTGGCGCGCCCTCCTCCTGGTCGGCCGCACCTTCCCCTGATCCTTTATATACGGGGGCAGGGGGCACCCCTAGACACACAAGTTGATCCACGTGATCATATTCTTAGCCGTGTGCGGTGCCCCCTTCCACCATAATCCTCGATAATATTGTAGCGGTGCTTAGGCGAAGCCCTGCGACGGTAGTACATCAAGATTATCACCACGCCGTCATGCTGACAGAACTCTTCCCCGACACTTTGCTGGATCGGAGTCCGGGGATCGTCATCGAGCTGAACGTGTGCTAGAACTCGGAGGTGCCGTAGTTTCGGTGCTTGATAGGTCGGGCCGTGAAGACGTACGACTACATCAACCACGTTGTGCTAACGCTTCCGCTGTTGGTCTACAAGGGTACGTAGATCACACTCTTCCCTCATTGCTATGCATCACCATGATCTTGCGTGTGCGTAGGATTTTTTTTGAAATTACTACGTTCCCCAACAGTAGTATCAGAGCCTAGGTTTTATGTGTTGATGTTATATGCACGAGTAGAACACAAGTAATTTGTGGGCGATATAAGTCATACTGCTTACCAGCATGTCATACTTTGGTTCGGCGGTATTGTTGGACGAAGCGGCCCGGACCGACATTACGCGTACGCTTACGCGAGACCGGTTCTCCCGACGTGCTTTGCACAAAGGTGGCTAGCGGGTGACAGTTTCTCCAACTTTAGTTGAACCGAGTGTGGCTACGCCCGGTCCTTGCGAAGGTTAAAACAGCACCAACTTGACAAACTATCATTGTGGTTTTGATGCGTAGGTAAGATTGGTTCTTACTTAAGCCTGTAGCAGCCACGTAAAACTGCAACAACAAAGTAGAGGACGTCTAACTTGTTTTTGCAGGGCATGTTGTGGTGTGATATGGTCAAGACATGATGCTAAATTTTATTGTATGAGATGATCATGTTTTGTAACCGAGTTATCGGCAACTAGCAGGAGCCATATGGTTGTCGCTTTATTGTATGCAATGCAATCGCGCTGTAATGCTTTACTTTATCACTAAGCGGTAGCGATAGTCGTGGAAGCATAAGATTGGCGAGACGACAACGATGCTACGATGGAGATCAAGGTGTCGCACCGGTGATGATGGTGATCACGATGGTGCTTCGAAGATGGAGATCACGAGCACAAGATGATGATGGCCATATCATATCACTTATATTGATTGCATGTGATGTTTATCTTTTATGCATCTTATCTTGCTTTGATTGACGGTAGCATTATAAGATGATCTCTCACTAATTATCGAGAAGTGTTCTCCCTGAGTATGCACCGTTGTGAAAGTTCTTCGTGCTGAGACATCACGTGATGATCGGGTGTGATAGGCTCTACGTTCAAATACAACGGGTGCAAAACAGTTGCACACGCAGAATACTCAGGTTATACTTGACGAGCCAAGCATATACAGATATGGCCTCGGAACATGGAGACCGAAAGGTCGAGTGTGAATCATATAGTAGATATGATCAACATAGTGATGTTCACCAATGAAACTACTCCATCTCACGTGATGATCGGACATGGTTTAGTTGATTTGGATCACGTGATCACTTAGAGGATTAGAGGGATGTCTATCTAAGTGGGAGTTCTTAAGTAATATGATTAAATTGAACTTAAATTTATCATGAACTTAGTCCTGGTAGTATTTTGCAAATTATGTTATAGATCAATAGCTCGCGTTGTTGGTTCCCTGTGTTTATTTTGATATGTTCCTAGAGAAAATTGTGTTGAAATATGTTAGTAGCAATGATGCGGATTGGATCCGTGATCTGAGGTTTATCCTCATTGCTGCAAAGAAGAATTATGTCCTTGATGCACCGCTAGGTGACAGACCTATTGCAGGAGCAGATGCAGACATTATGAACGTTTGGCTAGCTCAATATGATGACTACTTGATAGTTTAGTGCACCATGCTTAATGGCTTAGAATCGGGACTTCAAGCAAATACCCGAGTTGAGAGATATGAAGTCTCCAACAAGTTCTATAGCTAAAAGATGGAGGAGAATCGCTCAACTAGTGAGCATGTGCTCAGATTGTCTGGGTACTACAATCGCTTGAATCAAGTGGGAGTTAATCTTCCAGATAAGATAGTGATTGACAGAATTCTCTAGTCACCATCACCAAGTTAGTAGAACTTAGTGATGAACTATAATATGCAAGGGATAACGGAAACAACTCCCAAGCTCTTCGTGATGCTGAAATCAACGAAGGTAGAAATCAAGAAAAACATCAACTGTTGATGGTTGACAAGACCACTAGTTTCAAGAAAAGGGCAAAGGGAAGAAGGGGAACTTCAAGAAGAACGGCAAGCAAGTTGCTGCTCAAGTGAAGAAGCCCAAGTCTGATCCTAAGCCTGAGACTAAGTGCTTCTACTGCAAAGGGACTGCTCACTGGAAGCAGAACTACCCCAAGTGATTGGCGGATAAAAAGGATGGCAAAGTGAACATAAGTATATTTGATATACATGTTATTGATGTGTACTTTACTAGTGTTTATAGCAACCCCTCAGTATTTGATACTAGTTCAGTTGCTAAGATTAGTAACTCGAAACGGGAGTTGCAGAATAAATAGAGACTAGTTAAGGGTGAAGTGACGATGTGTGTTGGAAGTGGTTCCAAGATTGATATGATCATCATCGCACACTCCCTATACTTTCGGGATTAGTGTTGAACCTAAATAAGTGTTATTTGGTGTTTGCATTGAGCATGAATATGATTTGATCATGTTTATTGTAATACGGTTATTCATTTAAGTAAGAGAATAAATTGTTGTTCTGTTTACATGAATAAAACCTTATATGGTTACACACCCAATGAAAATGGTTCATTGGATCTCGATCGTAGTGATACACATATTCATAATATTGAAACCAAAAGATGCAAAGTTAATAATGATAGTGCAACTTATTTGTGGCACTACCGTTTAGGTCATATTGGTGTAAAGCGCATGAAAAAATTCCATGCTGATGGGATTTTGGAATCATTTGATTATGCATCACTTGGTGCTTGCAAACCATGCCTTATGGGCAAGATGACTAAAGACTCCGTTCTCCGGAACAATGGAGCGAGCAACAGATTTGTTGGAAATCATACATACTGATGTATGTGGTCCGATGAATATTAAAGCTCGCGACAAGTATCATTATTTTCTGACCTTCACAGATGATTTGAGCAGATATGAGTATATCTACTTGATGAAACACAAGTCTGAAACATTTGAAAAGTTCAAAGAATTTCAGAGTGAAGTGGAGAATCATCGTAACAAAAATAAAAGTTTCTACGATATGATCATAGAAGTAAAATATTTGAGTTATGAGTTTGGCCTTCAGTTAAAAACAATGTGAAATAGTTTCACTACTCACGCCACCTGGAACACCACAGTGTAATGGTGTGTCCAAACGTCATAACCGTACTTTATTGGTTATAGTACAATCTATGATGTTTCTTACCGATTTACCAATATCGTTTTGGGATTATGCATTAGAGACAGCTGCATTCACATTAAATAGGGCACCATCTAAATCCGTTGAGACGACACCGTATGAACTATGGTTTGGCAAGAAACCTAAGCTGTCATTTCTTAAAGTTTGAGGTTGCAATGCTTATGTGAAAAATTTTCAACCTGATAAGCTGAAACCCAAATCGGAGAAGTGCGTCTTCATAGGATACCCAAAATAAAAATGTTGGGTACACCTTCTATCACAGATCCGAAGGCAAGATGTTTGTTGCTGAGAATGGATCCTTTCTAGAGAAGGAGTTTCTCTCGAAAGAAGTGAGTGGGAGGAAAGTAGAACTTGACGAGGTAACTGTACCTGCTCCCTTATTGGAAAGTAGTACATCACAGAAACCAGTTTCTGTGACAACTACACCAATTAGTGAGGAAGCTAATGATAATGATCATGAAACTTTAGAACAAGATACTACTGAACCTCGTAGATCAACCAGAGTAAGATCCGCGCCAGAGTGGTACGGTAATCCTATTCTGGAAGTCATGCTACTAGATCATGATGAACCTACGAACTATGAAAAAGCGATGGTGAGCCCAGATTCCGCAAAATGGCTTGAAGCCATGAAATCTGAGATATGATCCATGTATGAGAACAAAGTATGGACTTTGATGGATTTGCCCGATGATTGGAAAGCCATAGAAAATAAATGGATCTTCAAGAGGAAGACGGACGCTGATAGTAGTGTTACTACCTACAAAGCTAGACTTGTCGAAAAAGGTTTTTGACAAAGTTCAAGGTGTTGACTACGATGAAATTTTCTCACTCGTAGCGATGCTTAAGTCTGTCCAAATCATGTTAGCAATTGCCGCATTTTTATGAAATCTGGCAAATGGATAAACAAAACTACATTCCTTAATGGATTTAAAGAAGAGTTGTATATGATACAACCAGAAGGTTTTGTCAATCCTAAAGGTGCTAACAAAATATGCAAGCTCCAGCGATCCATCTATGGACTGGTGCAAGCATCTCGGAGTTGGAATATACGCTTTGATAAGTTGATCAAAGCATATAGTTTTATATAGACTTGCGGTGAAGCCTGTATTTACAAGAAAGTGAGTGGGAGCACTACAACATTTCCGATAAGTATATGTGTATGAAATATTGTTGATCGGAAATAATGTAGAATTATTCTGCAAAGCATAAAGGAGTGTTTGAAAGGATTTTTTCAAAGAAAACCTCGGTGAAGCTGCTTACATATTGAGCATCAAGATCTATAGAGATAGATCAAGACGCTTGATAAGTTTTTTCAATGAGTACATACCTTGACAAGATTTTGAAGTAGTTCAAAATGAAACAGTAAAAGAAAGAATTCTTGCCTGCGTTACAAGGTGTGAAGTTGAGTAAGACTCAAAGCCCGACCACGGCAGAAAATAGAATGAGAATGAAAGTCATTCCCTATGCCTTGGCCATAGGTTCTATAAAGTATGCCATGCTGTGTACCAGACCTATTGTATACCCTACACTAATTTTGGCAAGGGAGTAAAATAGTGATCTAGGAGTAGATCACTGGATAGCGGTCAAAATTATCCTTCGTGGAATAAGGATATGTTTCTCGATTATGGAGGTGACAAAAGGTTCATCATAAAAGGGTTACGTTGATACAAGTTTTGGCACTGATCCGGATGACTCTTAGTCTTCATCTGGATACATATTGAAAGTGGGAGCAATTAGCTAAAGTAGCTCTGTGCAGAGCATTGTAGACATAGAAAATTGCAAAATACTTATGGATCTGAATATGGCAGCCCCATTGACTAAACTTCTCTCACAGGCAAAACATGATCACACCTTAGTACTCTTTGGGTGTTAATCACATAGCAATGTGAACTAGATTACTGACTCTAGTAAACCCTTTGGGTGTTGGTCACATATCGATGTGAACTATGGGTGTTAACCACATAAAGATGTGAACTATTGATGTTAGATCACATGGCGATGTGAACTAGATTATTGACTCTAGTGCAAGTGGGAGACTGAAGGAAATATGCCCTAGAGGCAATAATAAAGTTATTATTTATTTCCTTATTTCATGATAAATGTTTATTATTCATGCTAGAATTGTATTAACCGGAAACATAATACATGTGTGAATACATAGACAAACAGAGTGTCACTAGTATGCCTCTACTTGACTAGCTCGTTAATCGAAGATGGTTATGTTTCCTGACCATGAACAAAAGAGTTGTTATTTGATTAACGGGATCACATCATTAGCAGAATGATGTGATTGACATGACCCATTCCATTATCTTAGCACCCGATCGTTTAGTATGTTGCTATTGCTTTCTTCATGACTTATACATGTTCCTATGACTATGAGATTATGCAACTCCCGTTTGCCGGAGGAACACTTTGTGTGCTACCAAACGTCACAATGTAACTGGGTGATTATAAAGGAGCTCTACAGGTGTCTCCAAAGGTACATGTTGGGTTGGCGTATTTCAAGATTAGGATTTGTCACTCCGATTGTAAGAGAGGTATCTCTGGGCCCTCTCGGTAATGCACATCACATAAGCCTTGCAAGCATCACAACTAATGAGTTAGTTGCAAGATGATGTATTATGAAACGAGTAAAGAGACTTGCCGGTAACGAGATTGAACTAGGTATTGAGATACCGACGATCGAATCTCGGGCAAGTAACATATCGATGACAAAGGGAACAACGTATGTTGTTATGAGGTCTGACCAATAAAGATCTTCGTAGAATATGTGGGAGCCAATATGAGCATCCAGGTTCCGCTATTGGTTATTGACCGGAGACGTGTCTCGGTCATGTCTACATTGTTCTCGAACCCATAGGGTCCGCACGCTTAAGGTTTTGATGACAGTTATATTATGAGTTTATGCATTTTGATGTACCGAAGTTTGTTCGGAGTCCCGGATGTGATCACGGACTTGATGAGGAGTCTCGAAATGGTCAAGACATAAAGATTGATATATTGGAAGCCTGTATTTGGATATCGGAAGTGTTCCGAGTGAAATCGGGATTTTACCGGAGTACCGGGAGGTTACCGGAACCCCCCGGGAGGTATATGGGCCTTAGTGGGCTTTAGTTGAAGAGAGGAGAGGTGGCCAGGGCTGGGCCACGCGCCCCTCCCCCCCTAGTCCGAATAGGACAAGGAGAGGGGGGCGGCGCCCCCCTTCCTTCTCTCTCTCCTCTTTCCCCCTCCCGAATCCTATTCCAACTAGGAAAGGGGGGGAATCCTACTCCTGGTGGGAGTAGGACTCCTCCTGGCGCGCCCTCCTCCTGGCCGGCCGCACCTTCCCCCGCTCCTTTACATACGGGGGCAGGGGGCACCCCTAGACACAAAAGTTGATCCACGTGATCATATTCTTAGCTGTGTGCGGTGCCCCCTTCCACCATAATCCTCGATAATATTGTAGCAGTGCTTAGGCGAAGCCCTGCGACGGTAGTACATCAAGATTATCACCACGCCGTCGTGCTGACGGAACTCTTCCCCGACACTTTGCTGGATCAGAGTCCGAGGATCGTCATCGAGCTGAACGTGTGCTAGAACTCGGAGGTGCCGTAGTTTCGGTGCTTGATCGGTTGGGCCGTGAAGACGTACGACTACATCAACCGCGTTGTGCTAACGCTTCCGCTGTCGGTCTACAAGGGTACGTAGATCACACTCTTCCCTCGTTGCTGTGCATCACCATGATCTTGCGTGTGCGTAGGAAATGTTTTGAAATTACTACGTTCCCCAACAGAAAGTACTGTGCGATGGAAAGCGCCTGGAAAACCGAAAAGAAATTTTGGTATAATCCGGCTCGGAATATACACCCAGTCCGAAGTAAAAGGGTGCACTATCATAAGACACCCGAGTTAGTTACAAAGAAATAAAAACCCTCTATAGGGCATGGAGCCATATTGGAGGGATGGCTTAACGGACCCAGCAAAATTCATAGTACAGCGGATACCATACCAACACACAACCTTAGAGCATGTTGGATACTCCGGTAGGTGGCCAAAAGTGGTGAGGATCTTCTCATCCCAAATGCCACAGAGCACCATCCCGTGGATAACAATACGGTATTAATAGTCTTTGAAAGCTTCGCATCAAATAATAGGCGCAAGTGAACACTCTGCAGTCTCGCCGAAATCTGCCACGTGGCAGCAATAAATCCATGGAGTGACACGGCTATTACCTTCAATGCCAGTGATGAACCTAAATTCCGAACATCCCGAGCACCAGCTGCACTGGTCCTTAGTCCAATTGTGGACGGCTTTCGACTCACCAAAGTACTCATGGACGGCGGCAGTGGATTGAACCTCATCTATGAGGAAACTCTTCAAAAAATGGAAATAGACTGGAACCGCATTGAGCAAAGCAGCACAACCTTCAGAGGAATCATCCCCAGTCGGGAAGCACGCTGTGCTGGGAAAATCACACTAGATGTGGTATTCGGCACGCCGGAGAACTATAGGTCCAAAGAAATTACATTCCATGTGGCCCCGTTCAGTAGTGGATACCACACCCTTTTAGGACGGGAGGCATACACAATCTTCCAAGCCATACCCCATTATGGGTACATGCAGCTCAAAATGCCCGGGCCCAACGGAATCATCACCCTCGCTAGTGATCCGTACACAGCACTCCGCGCCAAAAACAAAACAACCGCATTGGTCCTCGAGGTATTATCCGAAGCCCTTTCGGCCGAGGAATTAACCACGCTACGCTCCATAGTGGACAGGGACGACGTGATACTTGAAAAGAGATCCAAGTCCATGTCTTTTAAACCAGCGGATGAAATAGTCAAATTCCAAGTCCACCCAATGGACCCTACAAAAACAGCCTCCATCGGGGCACAGTTAAACCCCGCCGTGGACGTCACGCTACGAGAATTCCTGCGCGAGAATTGGGACATATTCGCCTGGCACCCTTCAGACATGCCAGGAATCCCACGCAGGCTGGCCGAGCACAGCCTCAATATCCTAAAGGGATTCAAGCCGGTCAAGCAGGCTCTTTGGCGTTTCTCTGAACCTAAGAGACAAGCTATAGGAGAGGAACTAGCCAAGTTATTGGAGGCCGGATTCATTAGAGAAATAAAACACCCGGACTGGCTAGCAAACCTGGTGATGGTACAAAAGAAGGACAAATCCTGGCGCCTATGCGTCGATTTCAAGGACCTCAACAAGGCTTGCCCAAAGGATCCCTTCCCCCTCCCCTGCATTGATCAAATTATCGATGCTACCACAGGACACGAGTCATTGTGTTTCCTCGACGCATACTCCGGCTACCACCAAATCAAGATGGTGGAATCCGACCAAGCCGCAACGGCATTTATCACACCATACAACCCCTTCTGTTTCAACACAATGCCTTTTGGGCTCAAAAACGCCGGCGCAACATATCAGCGCATGATTCAGACATGTTTGGAGAAACAGATCGGCAAAACAGTAGAGGCATACGTAGATGATGTGGTCATCAAAACCAAACCCACCGACTCTCTAATAGACGACTTGAGGCTCACATTCGACAACCTCCGAACATACGACATCAAGCTCAATCCGAAAAAATGCATTTTCGGCGTACCAGCCGGAAAGCTCCTGGGCTTCATTGTCTCCAGTAGAGGAATTGAAGCTAATCTGGCAAAAATCCGAGCTCTGTTACAGTTGGCCATCCCAAAGGACCTCAAACAAATCCAGAAATTAACTGGATGTGTGGCTGCTCTAAGCCGCTTTATCTCCCGCTTAGGAGAAAAGGCATTACCCCTTTATCGCCTCCTTCGGCGCACCAAACACTTCGAGTGGACGAACGCTGCCACAGTCGGATTGGAAGAAATAAAAGCCATACTGGCAACCAACCCAATCCTGGCGGCGCCAAACATCGGCGAACCAATGCTGTTGTACATTGCGGCAACTCATCAGGTTGTAAGCGCAGTGCTCGTCGTCGAACGAGCAGCGGACGGACATAAATTCCCTCTTCAAAAGCCGGTATATTATGTATCCACTGTCCTCACTCCATGCAAATCACGGTACCCACATTATCAAAGATAGCCTATGTGGTATTCATGGCATCCCGAAAGCTACGACACTACTTTCAAGAGTGTTCGATTACAGTAGCCTCGGAAGTGCCACTTAATGATATTATAAACAACTGCGGCGCCATGGGCCGAATTGCCAAATGGGCCATTGAGCTCCTCCCGTTCGACATAACATACAAACCTCGGCGAGCCATTAAATCGCAAGTATTGGCCGACTTTGTCGCCGAATGGACGGAAGCCGAACTCCCTAAAGAGTATGGCGCATACTCCAATTGGATCATGCACTTCGACGAATCCAAAATGCTGGCTGGTCTGGGGGCTGGCGTCGTCCTGACGTCCCCAACCGGAGATACGGTGCAATATGTACTTCAGATACTATATATAGACTCCAACAACGCAGCCGAATACGAAGCCCTATTACATGGTCTTCGGATGGCAGTTTCCATGGGCATTCAATGCCTGGAGGTGCGTGGGGATTCGAACCTCGCAATATCCTAAATAAATGGAGACTTCGATGCCAAGGATCCGAAGATGGTGGCCTATCGAAACGCCGTCCTAAAGATGTCAGCTCGGTTCGAGGGGCTCGAATTTCACCATGTGGCTCGGGAAAACAATCAGGCGGCAGATATCCTTGCCCGCATCAGAGCAAAATGCGATGCGGTCCCCCCAACATCTTTTTGGAGAGGTTGTTTAAGCCATCCGTGGTATGGGAAGGGGACACCGGTAATAATAGTCTGGACCCAGCCAAAATTCCTGATACCGAATACTCTGACATAATCGGAGGCTCTGCCACCGAAATAACACCTTCAGCCCACGTAATAATGGCCATCATTGCCCTGTGGGCAGAACCATTCCTGGCCTACCTAACTAGGCAGGAACTTCCCGAGGACGAAAATGAGACACGCTGCATAGTGTGGCGATCTAAAGCCTACAAGGTCCATGAGGGAGAACTGTATAAAAAAGCACTACCGGAGTCCTTCAAAGGTGCATCTCCGAAGAGGAAGGGCGGAAACTTTTGGCAGAAATTCACGCCGGACTCGGCAGCCACCACGCCGCAGCCCGGGCCCTTGTAAGCAAGGCCTTCCGTATAGGTTTTTATTGGCCGACGACCCGGGCAGACGCACAAGACTTGGTCCAACGCTGCGCCAGTTGCCAGCTTTTTGCAAACCAAAGCCACATGCCACCCACCGCCCTCCAAACAATCCCCATTACCCGGCCCTTCGCGGTCTGGGGGCTTGACATGGTTGGACCCCTTAAAGGGGGAACCCATAAGAAAAAATACTTCCTGGTCATGGTGGATAAATTCACCAAATGGATAGAAGCCAAACATGTTAAAACGGCCAAATCCGGACCGGTGATAGACTTCATATCCGGGGTTGTACACCGTTATGGCGTCCCCCACAGCATCATCACTGACAACGGCACGAACTTCAAAGCCGACGAGGTAAAACTCTGGTGCAGCAAAATGGGCATCAAGCTTGATTATGCTTCTGTCTATCACCCACAAACCAACGGCCAAGTCGAGCGAGCAAATGGTCTTATCATGAGTGGCATCAAACCCAGATTAGTGCGTTCCTTAAAGGATTCTAACACGCACTGGGTAGAGGAGCTCGACTGCGTACTCTGGGGGCTGCGGACCATGCCGAATCGTACTACCGGATACACACCCTTCTTTATGGTGTACGGCGTAGAGGCAGTTTTGCCCTGCGACATAATTCATGACTCACCTCGAGTGCGCATGTACGAAGAAAGAGAAGCCGAGCTCGATCAGCAGGACAGTCTGGACACCCTGGAGGAGGAGCGCGACGTAGAAAAAGCCCGTTCCGCATTCTATCAACAATAGGCTCGCAGATACCAAAGCAGAGAAGTACGAGCCAAAATTTATAATGTTGGCGAGTTAGTTCTACGCCTGGCGGAGAAGAAAAAGACCAAGGTCGAGCCTAAATGGGAAGGTCCCTTCATTATCGACCAAGTTCTGACCGGTGGAGCGTACCGTCTGCGGGATGCATCGAATAATCGACTTGAGCCGAACCCATGGAACACAGCCAGGCTCCGAAGATTCTACGCCTAGCGCCGGACTCTATGTTCGTCCCCTTCCTCTATCCATTTTTTGCATATGCATTATCTGTCTTTTTCTCTTTCTTTCTTTTATTCTTTCTCAAGGCCTTCAAGGGCCAACTTGTGCCTCGCTTGCACAATATAGACGCGCTAACTCCGCTCATTATACCTGGGGGCTTCTTACATAGAAGCTTAATTATCTATCTGGGCTTCCTGCCCCGCACATGTGTTATTCTTCCGCATGTACCTTTTCTTCGCCATTATATGCATCATATGACTTAAGTTTTGGCCAAGCCGGGTTGCCTGGCTCTTTGTATTTATGCCCTACGTTCCCGTTAATTCGGCTAGGGCATAAGGGGAGCACCTCTGCGATTGTTACTGCCGGGTCAGCCGGATGTGTACCTCAGACTGGGTGAAGCCGAAAGCTAGCGTTCTTAAGGGAATATTCGGTCGGCGAACAAAAGATGATTTTTATTTATTTTCCACATATGCCCCCAGATGTTTTTCCTGCGGCTCCGCTCGTAGTCCGGACATGCACTTTAGGGCATGTGTACCCAGGGAAAGGAACCCCTAACAGAACTATTCTCCCTGGAAGATGTTTCTTACTACCCATGTAATATAACATAACTAGTTGGGTACTTGTCTGTTCAAGCACTAATGACGCCTACGCCTGGTTTCCACGCATACCCCGGTTCTTATATAACTGAGCGGGTATTCGGACACACTCCGGACTATCGGGTCCCGAGGTTGAAGCGAAAAGGTCCGCCATGACAAATGATTTACAATCCGGCTAGAAGGCATTATACATGTCACTTTAATTACATAGTCATGTAGACTGACTAAATTCCTCTTCTATACCATCCAACAGGCGGTCTAGCCTACAATCCTGTTGGAATACTTTGCGGCTAATTCTACTTGCCCATAGACTAAGCTAACGGGGATCTCTTTCCCATCGGGCCCCACAGATCCGACATCGGCCATGTGGTTTGGGTCAGCCTTGGTATACCGCGTCTTCACCATGGCCCAGGCTTCCCTGGCACCTTGACGGCAGGCCGATATCTTCCATAATCGGAAGCGCCGCCGTGCTCCCTTGAGCTTCTCCGCAAGCTCTCCAATGCCTTCTGGCAGGGAGACTGATGGCCACAAGGCCTGGGCAATACCTTGCATCACCTGCCGAACTTGTTCGTGTAGTTGTCAGAGCTCGGATAGAAGATCACCCGCAGACCCGGGCATCTCCTCCGCGGGATGACCCGTCAGCATACCTGCAGACATAACTCTGTTAGCCGGCTCCTCCGCCATCCCCTTTTTAAGGGTTCGTTCAAGCACTTACTGAAAATGCTGCGTCGAAGCCGCTTATTCTCCTTCTCGGAGTCCGCAAGTTGGGCTCGAACATCTTTCATTTCCACGCCCAGCTTGGTATTGGCGTCTTGGAGATTGTTTTTCTCCCAACTGACCTCAGTCAGCACGCGTTCGCCAGCCTTTAGCTGTCGTACGACATGCTGGTCCTCCGGATTCTCTCCGGATTCATCTCCAATATCCATTGTTAGATCTGCAGCCACGCCGCACGCTATATGGTACCTATCATTCTTTGAAACAAATGTTACCAGCTGGGGACTTTTTAGGTTCCTTCAATGCGGCAACGGCGGCCCAAAGTTGGGTCTTGCATTCCTCCAGCTCCTGTGACAGTCGAGTATTCTTCTCCGTAAGAACCTGCACAATAGATGATCCTTAAATCAGTTCTGCTAACTGTTTCAAGTCTCAGGGGATACTGATACATATAATCGTCAGATTTTCTTACCCGTACATCCCTTACATACTGGTCCGTGGCTCTGGCTAGACCATTTTGAGCAGCATGGAGGTACGCGTCTCCAAAATTGAAGGCATCAAATGCCTCTGGGGAGAAGCAAGCGTCACGGAGTACGGCTCAGCGACGCCTATGATTCATGGCGCTCTCCACTTATGAATTTGTAGCGGATAGTCTATCCGCATCCTCTGTAGGAGGAGTATCCGGCGTCCGCCCCATGTCGGCTTCCGCCTCTATGTCCGGGCCTAGAGCCCGACTGGTGGAAGCATGATCGACAGCCTCACCAGACATATTCCGACGAGCGTTTTTTCTGTTAAAGAAACATGGACGTCATGACATTTTGAGAAATACGACAACCATGGAGCGGGGTTTTTTTCATACCTCTGCGCCGGCGTCTTTGTCTTGACCACCTTCCTTTTTGGCCTGCCCGGCCTCGGTGCCTCTTGTTGGCGAGTTGCTGCGGGTTCGGCACGGCGTCCCGAAGGCCTTCCCTGTAAAACACCATATGTATATGGTAGGTGAAGTGTCTAAAAGGGGATCCTAGTTTTTGGAGTTGGGATTTTTGGTTTTTCTTATGTGTGATGCAGGAAGCAGTCCGGGATAGTCGGCCATAATGGCCACCATGGCGTCATCACAGCTTAATTGATAGAACTGCCGGTCTATCAGCTCCACGAATATGTCCGGATCTTTTTCGAGTCCAGGACCGAGGGCCCGGTCAGGGTCCTCTGGTTGTGGGGATGGGTTGTTGACTTCCCTTATGGCTTTTCGCAGTTCCTGCCGCACAATGGCAAGGTGAATACCTATGACAAAGAATGCGGGAAGAATGGGAGTAGGGAGATACAACTCACCCAGCTTGGAGGGTTGTACATGGAGAATCCATCCTGTGGCCTGATGCGGACAGACTCCTCTTCTTCTCCCTTGAATAACTCAGACAGAATTTTTGCTAAAGCGGAAGCGTTGTCCGAACCCTTATGCCCGCAATGGGTGGCATCATCTTCCCCGTTAAAACACCATAGGGGGTGCCCTCGATATTGAAGTGGTTGCACTCCCCGCATTATGCATATTGACATAACCTCGATTACTGTCAATCCTGATTGAGCCAGCGCTTTAATCCGGTTCATCAGGTAAAAGACTTCTCCATTGTCTTCCTCCTGGGGGCTCCGTGGGCGCCAACTTCGGCATTTCTTCAGAGGAGCATTGTTGAACTCAGGAAGACCCCGCCGAACAGGGTCCGGAAGGGGGACGTCCTCCATATAAAACCATTCCGAAGGCCAGTCTTCAGACGTCTTCTTCGGAGTACCGGACAGGTATGCGGTTTCGGTGATGCGCCATATCTCGGCTCCGCCCACTTGATAAAGTGACCCCTTCTGTGTGCGGGGGACGAGGCAAAATAACCTTTTCCACAGCTCTAAATGAGCCTCGCATCCCAGGAATAACTTGCAAAGGGCAACATAGCCGGCGATGTGTAATATGGAAGCAGGGGTGAAATTATGCAATTGGAGGCTGTAAAACTCCAGGAGCCCGCGGAGGAACGGATGAATTGGAAATCCGAGTCCCCTTAATAAGTAAGGAACAAGGCATACCCGCTCCCCCGTAGAGGGACTGGGGAAGCTCCCCGCTTGCTCCCCGCCATTATAGGTGGCAAGCCCGGCTCGGATGGGAACCATATACGCTGGAGGGAGAAATCCCTTAGTCTGCAGTTCGACTAATCGACTGTGTGGGACGGAACACCTCTCCCAATCACCGGGCTTGGGGCTACAGGGGCGGGAGGAGGAGCTGCGGTCGTCGGCCATGCTGGAGTGGATTTTTCCGAAGCGCGCTCCGATGGATTCTCGCTGGGTGAGAATGATATGGATTGGATCTAAGGATCCCCACCCCTTTAATAGACAACTTATTTATCTGGCTAGGGGGCGAATGTAAAAATTCCCTGGCTCCTCGTATTCATTTGATGCGTGGAAGATAGCCCTTATTGGGCGCAGAAGCCAAGAGGTCCAACATTTATGGGGCCGAACACTGCTTAACAAACATTCGAAATTTGGAGAAGAACCCGCCTTGCAATGCCGAAGACAATACCGCCTGTCGGACTTGACGTCATTGAAGCCTGGTTCGGGGGCTACTGAGGGTGTCCTGGATTAGGGGGTCTCCGGACAGCCGGACTATATCCTTTGGCTGGACTGTTGGACCATGAAGACACAAGATTGAAGACTTCGTCCCGTGTCCGGATGGGACTCTACTTGGCGTGGAAGGCAAGCTAGGAAATACGGATATGTATATCTCCTCCTTTGTAACCGACCTTGTGTAACCCTAGCCCCCTCCGGTGTCTGTATAAACCGGAGGGTTTTAGTCCGTAGGACAACATACAATCATACCATAGGCTAGCTTTTAGGGTTTAGCCTCTCCGATCTCGTGGTAGATCAACTCTTGTACTACTCATATTATCAAGAATAATCAAGCAAGATGTAGGGTTTTACCTCCATCAAGAGGGCCCGAACCTGGGTAAAACATCGTGTCCCCTGCCTCCTATTACCATCTGCCTTAGACGCACAGTTCGGGACCCCCTACCCGAGATCCGCCGGTTTTGACACCGACACACACCCACTTAGTTTCTTTTGTTGAGCTTTCATATACTTATAGCTCTAGTGCATCCGTTGCATGGCAATCCCTAGTCACTCACATTGATATCTATTGATGGGCATCTCCATAGCCCGTTGATACGCCTAGTTGATGTGAGACTATCTTATCCCTTCCTGTCTTCTCCACAACCACCATTCTATTCCACCTATAGTGCTATATCCATGGCTCACGCTCATGTATTGCGTGAAGATTGAAAAAGTTTTGAGAATGTCAAAAGTATGAAACAATTGCTTGGCTTGTCATCGGGGTTGTGCATGATTTACATACTTTGTGTGGTGAAGGTAGAGCATAGCCAGACTATGTGATTTTGTAGGGATAACTTTCTTTGGCCATGTTATTTTGAGAAGACATGATTGCTTTGTTAGTATGCTTGAAGTACTATTATTTTTATGTCAATATGAACTTTTATCTTGAATCTTTCGGATCTGAATATTCATACCACAATTAAGAAGAGTTATATTAAAATTATGCCAAGTAGCATTCAACATCAAAAATTCCGTTTTTATCATTTACCTACTCGAGGACGAGCAGGAATTAAGCTTCGGGATGCTTGATACGTCTCCAACGTATCTATAATTTTTGATTGCTCAATGCTATATTATCTACTGTTTTGGACATTATTGGGCTTTATTATCCACTTTTATATTATTTTTGGGACTAACCTATTAACCGGAGGCCCAACCCAGAATTGCTGTTTTTTTTGCCTATTTTAGGGTTTCGAAGAAAAGGAATATCAAACGGAGTCCAAACGGAATGAAACCTTCGGGAACGTGATTTTCTCACCGAACATGATCCAGGAGACTTGGACCCTACGTCAAGAAACAAAGGAGGAGGCCACGAGGTAGGAGGGCGCGCCAACCCCCCCAGGCGCGCCGTCCACCCTCGTGGGGCCCCTGTTGCTCCACCGACGTACTTCTTCCTCCTATATATACCTACGTACCCCCAAACGATCAGATACGGAGCCAAAACCCTAATTCCACCGCCATAACTTCCTGTATCCACGAGATCCCATCTTGGGGCCTGTTCCAGAGCTTCGTCGGAGGGGGCATCCATCACGGAGGGCTTCTACATCAACACCATAGCCTCTCCGATGAAGTGTGAGTAGTTTACCTCAGACCTTCGGGTCCATAGTTATTATCTAGATGGCTTCTTCTCTCTTTTTGGATCTCAATACAATGTTCTCCCCCTCTCTTGTGGAGATCTATTTGATGTAATCTTCTTTTTGTGGTGTGTTTGTTGAGACCGATGAATTGTGGGTTTATGATCAAGATTATCTATGAACAATATTTGAATCTTCTCTGAATTCTTTTATGTATGATTGGTTATCTTTGCAAGTCTCTTCGAATTATCAGTTTGGTTTGGCCTACTAGATTGATCCTTCTTGCAATGGGAGAAGTGCTTAGCTTTGGGTTCAATCTTGCGGTGTCCTTTCCCAGTGACAGTAGGGGCAGCAAGGCACGTATTGTATTGTTGCCATCGAGGATAACAAGATGAGGTTTTTATCATATTGCATGAATTTATCCCTCTACATCATGTCATCTTGCTTAAGGCGTTACTCTGTTTTCATGAACTTAATACTCTAGATGCATGCTGGATAGCGGTCGATGAGTGGAGTAATAGTAGTAGATGCAGGCAGGAGTCAGTCTACTTGTCTTGGACGTGATGTCTATATACATGATCATACCTAGATATTCTCATAACTATGTGATGAAGCTATGTACCTAGGGTAGGGTCATGGATCTGTTCAAGATACCCTCCCCAAGGACATCCCTAAAGGTACCTGGAGCATTCGAAGAAAAATCATCATCCACTCGACCATGAAGTTATGTTCCACTCGACAATCCTGAAGACACTCGACCGTATAGATAATCACTCGACTATCAGAAGATCTAGAGCCTCTCCACTCTGCAACAGTTGGGAATTAAGTCATAGCTTTAACGGTCATTACGTATCTTTATTGCAGGTGTTACCAGTGATGTCTCCATCTTTATGTACCTTAAACCCTTTGTAACTGAGGGCGGGAGGGGTCTGGCGAACTCTATATAAGCCACCCCCCTCCTCAGGGACAAGGGTTCACACCCCCTGTAACACACACGCATATAATCTAGTCGACCGCCTCCGGGGTCCGAGACGTAGGGCTGTTACTTCCTCCGAGAAGGGCCTGAACTCGTAAAACTCGTGTGTACAACTCCTCCATAGCTAGGATCTTGCCTCTACAATCCTACCCCCCATTCTACTATCAGACTTAGAACCACGACAGTTGGCGCCCACCGTGGGGCAGGTGTCTTTGCGACATTTTGGAGAAGTTGCAATTTTCCGATCCCCTTCATCATGGTTTTAGGCGGAGGTTTGGCTGAGGGCCGCGAGATCCGTCTCGGCGCACTCGTGTTTGTCGCCGACGACTCCGCTTGGCTACAGGAGGCTCCACTGGATGTCGACGCACTCCCCGTCCGCGGGGCAACGCACTTTCGCGCGTGCGTCCGCGGCGTCCTCCTGCGGCAGCCGTCGACCCAATATCGGTCGGCTCCTGTAGCTTCCCCCTCCCTGTAGCCCACCGGAACAAACGTTCCGGTCGATCGAGGCTTCAGTGGTGGGTGAAGCATGCGGTGGCTCGCCAGTCGGCCACCCCCCAAGTCGCGGCAATCGAGCCCGATGAAACTCTCTACGGCCTGTTCGATATGTCGACTGGCTCCGTAGAAACTGCGTCCGAGTGCGACAGCAGCGACCCTGCAGCGGAAGTTTTTATGGTCAATGGACCACGCAGTCCTCCTGGCTTCACCCGTGAAGACAGAGGCGATGGGGGCGGCGATCCATCGCGTGTTCACGAAGAGTACCGCCCCGAACCCCTCTCTTCGCAGCGGAGGGAAGAACTTCGCTGCCGGAACATGGATGCACTTCACACCCCTATCGTTGGAGAAACCCCAGAGGCCCAGGCCTTGGAGGAGGCTCGCCTGGCCAACTTGGCTGAGCGCACTCGACTGGAGAACCTCCAGCACGCACTCGACGAGCGTGCTCGGCAGTGTGCTCCCGAATCCAGTCGACGTCAAATTTTTCCACCTCCGACTCAGGTATACAGAACTCCAATCCAGAATCTCGCAGCTGTGGCCCGAATAGCGGAGTCAATTCAACATTCCCAGTCAGAAGCTGGTCGGGGTTTGGTGCAGATCCGGGCCTTGCTCCGAGCCACGGGTGAGAAGAACACAGTAGTATCTTAGTCGCGGAATAGGATCCATAGTAGATCCGTGGTTGCAGACACAGTCCAGTCGGCTCACAGCCCAAGATCGCCCCCGAGGCATGAGGGACGTGGAGACCGACGAGATCAGTACAGGAACTGTGAGCAGTATGATCACCGACTCGATCATGATGATCGTCGTCGAGTGCCCATGCCACACCCAAGGAGTGGATCATTTGTGCCTCGGCAACATGATGACAGGCGCCCTCACAGTGTCGGGCGAAGGATTCCAGTCGACCCCAGGGAGCCAGGTTTTGATGCAAGATATATTCTCGTTCAGGGCTTGGTCGACAGAAACAGGGCTCACTGAGAAGGTCATGATAGAGATCTACCAACCAGCAGCAGAGTGCATGTCTCAGGTCCAGAGTGCTTCAGCAGAGCCATCAGGGCTGCAGTGATTCCCCCCAACTTCAGGTTGGCGACTGGAGTCAGTAAGTTCACCGGTGAGTCCAAGCCTGACACTTGGCTTGAAGACTACCGAGTGGCTGTTCAGATTGGTGGCGGTAATGATGAAGTGGCCATGAAACACCTTCCTCTGATGTTGGAGGGCTCGGCCAGAGCATGGCTGAATCAGTTAGCACCTAGCAGTATTTATACTTGGGAAGATCTTGCTCGAGTATTTTTTAGGACGTTTGAAGGTACTTGCAAGCGGCCAGGAGGGTTGACAGAATTACAGTGTTGCGTTTAGAAACCGAATGAAACTTTGAGGGATTATATCCAGAGATGGATCACGTTGCACCACGCGGTGGAGAATGTGTTAGATCACCAAGCAATTTGTGCCTTCAAAGAAGGCGTTCAGTACCGGGAGTTGAATATGAAGTTCGGTCGGACGGGAAATATGACTCTGACTCGGATGATGGAGATTGCCACCAAGTACGCCAATGGTGAAGAAGAAGACCGGCTCAGGAGTGGCAAGCACAAAACAGTCGCCCAGGAAACCGGAGGAGGAAACTCCAGTCGGAAGCAGAAGCGCAAAGCCGAGCCAGCTGCTCCTGGTGAAGCCTTAGCCGTGACTCAAGGGAAGTTCAAGGGGAAACCCAAAGGACCGTGGAACCCCAAGAAAGTAAAAGATCAAGATGGAAATGATGTGCTGGATTTACCATGCCACATTCACACCAAGAAAGATGAAGAGGGTAATTTCATTTACCCAAAGCATACCACTCGACAGTGTCGACTCCTAATCCAGCAATTCCGAGAGAAACAGCCCAAGGAAAAGGAGAATAAAGCGGACAAAGTCGAGGATGAGGAGGAGGACGATGATGGTTACCCCCATGTAAATTCCACTCTGATGATTTTTGCTGATGTTGAGAGCAAGAGTCGACTGAAAGTCATCAACAGAGAAGTGAACATGGTCGCCCCGGTGACACCCAGTTATTTGAAGTGGTCTCAGACTGTCATTACATTCGACCAGTCCGATCACCCAGCACACATAGCCACCCCTAGGAGGCAAGCGCTGGTAGTCGACCCAGCAGTCAAAGGCATTCGATTGACTAAAGTCCTGATGGATGGTGGCAGTGGTCTGAATATACTGTATGCAGAAACGTTGAAAGAATGGGCATTCTGATGTCCAAACTCAGTGAAAGCAATATGATTTTCCATGGAGTTATTCCCGGTGAGGGAGTCCTGGATTAGGGGGTGTTCGGGTAGCCGGACTATACCTTCAGCCGGACTCCTGGACTATGAAGATACAAGATTGAAGACTTCGTCCCGTGTCCGGATGGGACTTCCCTTGGCGTGGAAGGCAAGCTTGGCGATGCGGATATTCAAGATCTCCTACCATTGTAACCGACTTTATGTAACCCTAACCCTATCCGGTGTCTATATAAACCGGAGGGTTGTAGTCCGTAGGCAATCAACTCCATACACAACAATTATACCATAGGCTAGCTTCTAGGGTTTAGCCTCCTTGATCTCGTGGTAGATCTACTCTTGTACTACCCATATCATCAATATTAATCAAGCAGGAGTAGGGTATTACCTCCATCGAGAGGGCCCGAACCTGGGTAAAACAAAGTGTTCCCTGCCTCCTGTTACCATCCGGCCTAGACGCACAGTTCGGGACCCCCTACCCTAGATCTGCCGGTTTTGACACCGACATTGGTGCTTTCATTGAGGGTTCCTCTGTGTCGTCGCCTTTAGGCCCGATGGCTCCTTTGATCATCAACAGCGATACGGTCCAGGGTGAGACTTTTCTCCCCGGACAGATCTTCGTCTTCGGCGGCTTCGCTCTGCGGGCCAATTCGCTCGGCCACCTAGAGCAGATCGAAAGCTACGCCCCTGGCCATCAAGTCAGGTTTGGAAGCTTAAACTACACGGCCGACATCCGCGGAGACTTGATCTTCGACGGGCTCGAGCCACGGCCAAACGCGCCGCACTATCTCGAGGGGCATGATCTAGCTCTGCCCCCGGACAGTGTCCTGGAGGCCGCACGCGCATCGGTTCCGACCCCTAACTCGGAGCCTATTGCGCCAATCGAGGATGAACGGTTGGACGTCACCTCAGGGGCTGCGATCCCAAAAGCTATCGAGCCGAACGCTAGCCCCGCACTCTGCACGACCCATGACTCCGAGGATCCGAACTCCCTCCCGGACTCCGAACCCCCCGCGCCCCTGCCAATCGAATCCGATTGGGCGCCGATAATGGAGTTCACCGCCGCAGACATCTTTCAGCATTCGCCTTTTGGCGACATCCTGAATTCTCTTAAGTCTCTCTCTTTATTAGGAGAGCCCTGGCCGGACTACGGTCAGCGAGGGTGGAATACGGACGATGAGGAAATTCAAAGCCCACCCACCACCCACTTTGTAGCCACTGTCGACGATCTAACCGACATGCTTGACTTCAGCTCCGAAGACATCGACGGCATGGACGACGATGTAGGAGACGAACAGGAACTAGCACCTGTAGGGCGCTGGAAGGCCACCTCGTCATATGACATATATATGGTGGATACTCCAAAAGATGGAGATGGCGATGGAACAGTGGGGGATAACGCCCCCAAGAAACAGCCAAAGCGCCGGCGTCAGCGGCGCCGCTCTAAATCCCGCCAAAGCAAAAACAGTGATTCTGGCACGGGAGACAATACTACCCCGGATAGCGCCGAAGAACACCCACCTCAGCAAGATTCGGCACAGGAAGATGGAGAAGCCAGCCCTCATGAGAGAGCAGCAGACCGAGAGGTCGAGGATGATAACTATACGCCTCCCTCCGAAGACGAGGCAAGCCTCGATGACGACGAATTCGTCATACTATCAGACCCCGCCGAACAAGAGCGTTTTAAACGCAGGCTTTTAGCCACGGCAAGTAGCCTCAAGAAAAAGCAGCAACAGCTTAAAGCTGCCCAAGATTTGATAGTTGACAGATGGACTGAAGTCCTTACGGCCGAAGAGTATGAACTCGAACGCCCCTCCAAGAGTTACCCGAAGCGCAGGCCGCTACCCCGATCAGAGGAGGAAGCACCTACATCACCAGCGCATGACATGGCAGACCGGCCACCTCGCGGCCGCGACAGAGAGGCCTCTCGGCCCTCCACCCAAGCCATGCCCCGACGCCGCTCAACTAAGGCATGGGAAAATGCGCCCGACCTGCGAGACATACTGGAGGATAAGGCAAGACAAACAAGATCGATCTACGGATCGCGCAGGCGCCCTACAGCATGTGATAATGATCTTCACGCCGGATACAACAAATCCGGCCGGGCCGAACACAACAGATATAGCTCTTCCGAGCTGCGTCGTGATATAGCCCAGTACAAAGGCGCCGCACACCCGCTATGCTTCACGAATGAAGTAATGGATCATAAAATCCCAGAGGGTTTCAAACCCGTAAACATCGAATCATACGATGGCACAACAGATCCGGCGGTATGGATCAAGGATTATCTCCTTCACATCCACATGGCACGCGGCGATGATCTACACGCCATCAAATACCTACTGCTCAAACTTAAAGGACCGGCCCGGCATTGGCTTAACAGCTTGCCAGCAGACTCAATCGGTTCTTGGGAGGACCTGGAAGCCGCATTCCTCGACAACTTCCAGGGCACCTACGTGCGACCGCCGGATGCCGACGACTTAAGCCACATAGTTCAGCAGCCAGAAGAATCGGCCAGACAATTCTGGACACAGTTCCTAACAAAGAAAAACCAGATAGTCGACTGTCCGGACACAGAGGCCCTAGCAGCCTTCAAGCATAACATCCGCGACGAGTGGCTTGCCCGGCACCTGGGACAGGAAAAGCCGAAATCCATGGCAGCCCTCACGGCACTCATGACCCGCTTTTGCGCGGGAGAAGACAGCTGGCTAGCTTGCAGTAACAACTTATCAAAGAACCCTGGTAATTCGGATACCAAGGACAAAAGTGGCAGGACACGCCGGAATAAGCAAAAACGCCGCGTTAACAGCGACAGCAATGAAGACACGGCAGTCAATGCCGGAATCAGAGGCTATAAATTCGGTCAGCGGAAAAAGGCATTCAAAAAGAATACTCAGGGCCCGTCCAGTTTGGACCGAATACTCGATCGCTTGTGCCAGATACATGGCACCCCCGAAAGGCCAGCCAATCACACTAACAGGGATTGTTGGGTGTTCAAGCAGGCAGGCAAGTTAAGGGCCGAAAACAGAGGCAAGGTGCTGCACATCGACGACGAGGAGCCCAAGCCGCCGAACAACAATGGACAAAAGGGCTTTCCCCCACAAGTGCGGACGGTGAACATGATATACGCAACCCACATTCCCAAGCGGGAGCGGAAGCGTGCGCTACAGGACGTATACGCGATAGAGCCAGTCGCCCCAAAGTTCAACCCATGGTCCTCCTGCCCGATCACTTTTGATCGAAGGGACCATCCCACTAGCATCCGTCATGGCGGCTTCGCCGCATTGGTTCTCGACCCAATCATCGACGGATTTCATCTCACAAGAGTCCTCATGGACGGCGGCATTAGCCTGAACCTGCTTTATCAGGATACAGTGCGGAAAATGGGCATAGATCCCTCAAGGATTAAGCCCACAAGAACGACCTTTAAAGGCGTTATACCAGGTGTAGAAGCCAACTGTACAGGCTCAGTAACACTTGACGTGGTCTTCGGATCCCCGGACAATTTCCGAAGCGAAGAGTTAATCTTCG
This sequence comes from Triticum urartu, assembly GCF_003073215.2. Classification (NCBI taxonomy): domain Eukaryota; kingdom Viridiplantae; phylum Streptophyta; class Magnoliopsida; order Poales; family Poaceae; genus Triticum; species Triticum urartu. The sequence goes on from NC_053028.1 coordinate 19,947,781, forward strand.
ATATAGTCCCGTTTCGCAGTGGCTATCACGCCCTGCTCGGACGAACCACATTCGCAAAGTTCAATGTGGTGCCGCACTACGCATATCTCAAGCTCAAGATGCCAGGCCCTCGAGGAGTAATTACGGTCAACGGAAACACCGAACGCTCCCTCCGTACGGAGGAGCATATGGCGGCTCTCGCAACGGAGGTACAAAGCAGCCTTCTCAGGCAATTCTCTAGTCCGGCCATTAAAAAGTCAGACACTGCCAAGCACGCCCGGAGTAACCCACAGCAGAACAGCCTGGCACACCCAGAGCAAGCGTAGCAATGCGGCCCCAACCCCAGCTTTCGCGACATAGCGAAACCAGTACCTCGCGTACATAACTACGCCCTTGAAATACCATGGGCACAGGGGAAGGGGCACAATAACGGCATGCCCAAAATACGGCTTAAAACGTACTAGGGGCTGTCGGATACTTTTCTTAATTTTTTCTTACTTTCAGGACTCCATACTTCGGACGACCTGTTCGGCAATTCGATTGCCGCACAAACGATGCAAGATGCAGGGAGGCAGACAAGCCATGCCGCATTATGGAACTCCCAGGTGGTCTCTGTTACGAGCGGTATACCTGTTTTAAATACAATTCCGCAGCCTGCCCCTGGTCAGGACATACTGAATAGTCCAAATATCTTTTTGCTTATCGCACTCCTTGTATCGTTCGGCTTTGATAAATAGCCTCTCTATAAACAATGCATAGCTTTTGTCTATTTTCTGCATTACTCTCTTTTATATATGTTCATTAATGACATGTTGCACCCGTACACTGTGGTACGGCAAGTACGCCAGGGGCTTCAGTACCCTTTAATATGGTGTGAGAAGTCCGTACACTTTCACAAGTGCGGCACCCCGAACTTATAGCACTATATGCATCGGCTCCGAATCATGATTTGGGTCAATAGTCGGGTTTGCCCGGCTCCTATGTTTTGGTGCCTTACGTTCCGCTATATCCGCTAAGGTAGCACTAGGAGAACCACTGCGATTGTGCCCCGGTTGAGCTGGGTTAAGCACCTTAGTGGAGAAAGCTAAAACTGACTGTCATGATGAGGCGAGAGACCGGTCGCTGTTTGCGAGGTTTTTCGAGTCCCTAAAGACTTATGCCGCTTCGAGCGAGGAGCCGGATTTTGTCCGGCCAAGGCGTGGATAGCGCCCCGAATTCGGTCTTCCGAACTAGGGGCTTCACCGAAATTTAAAATTATAAAGTTCTATGGCTAAGTGAGAGTGTTCAAGCATTATAGTCCGATTGCCTGGTTCGTTGTGCTGAGCGCCTCCCTCGAAGGACCCAACTATGGGAAAAAGAGCGCTCAGGTTTATCCCGAACACCCCAGCACTAGTGGCATGGGGGCAGAAGCCGACGACTGGCCATCTCTCAATTTTTTGATAAACGGCCGCACAAAAAATAATATTTTAAATTCAACAAGCATTGCTTAAAGCGCCTATGAACAAGTTTTCAGCGCACAGGTTAAAAACAAGCGAGTTTATTCAAAAATTACATCCTTGGTGCATTCATCCGCCACAAGGCAGGCACCCGCAAGAACATCCTTGTAATAGTTCTCGGGCTTGCGATGCTCCTTCCCCAGCGGCAGCCCGTCCTTCACAAGCTTCTCACCGTCCAGCTTACCCCAGTGCACCTTCGCACGGGCAAGGGCCCGACGGGCTCCTTTGATGCAGACGGACCGCTTGATGACCTCGAGCCTTGGACAGGCCTCCACCAGCCGCCGCACCAGCCCGAAGTAGCTCCCAGGCAGGGCCTCTCCGGGCCACAGCCGAACTATGAAGCCCTTCATGGCCTGTTCGGCCGCCTTATGGAGCTCGACCAGCTGTTTCAGCTGGTCGCTCAAGGGCACAGGGTGTCCGGCCTCAGCATACTGAGACCAGAACACCTTCTCCGTCGAGCTGCCCTCTTCAGCTCGGTAGAATGCGGCAGCATCGGATACGCTGCGGGGAAGATCTGTGAATGCCCCTGGAGAGCTCCGGATTTGGGTAAGTAACAAGTAGTTTACTTTTATATTTCTGCTTTGCATATAGAATGCCTTACCCGCTGCTATCTTTTTCACCTCCTCCAACTCTTGGAGGACCTTTTGGGCTTCGGCCTTGGCAGACTTGGCAGTCTCAAGGGTCGCCGCGAGCTCGGACGCCTGGGTCTTTGACTCAAGCTCCAAACTCTCATGTTTTTTCATGAGAGCCTGAAGCTCTTGCTGCACCTCGCCGACCTGAGCCCCAAGTTTCTCTCGCTCGGTGCGCTCCGCGGCCGTTTTCTTTTCGGCCTCGGACAGCGCCTGCTTGAGGGTCGCCACCTCAGTCGTGGCCCCTATAATAAGCAGTGCAATCCTGTTATTTTTTGCAATCAAGGCTCTCTATAGGAACTTTTTCTGTAAGGTATTTCCTACCTTCTTTTTCCTCGAGCTGCCGTTTGGCAAGGCTGAGCTCTTGTTCGGTCTGCTTGAGGTCCTATTTCAGGACACCCACCTCCGCAGTCAGTGCGGCGGTGGATAGCAGCGAAGCCTGCATACGCATATTGACTCTTTATTGTTAGACTCCTGCGAAATTGACTAGATCCTCTATTCAGCTTTTCTTTCCGAACGCCAAATAGAGCATCAGGGGATATTGTCTATGCGGTACTATTTTTATATATTTTTACTTACCTCGAAGCCTGTTAGAAGGTAGCGCAAGCTTCAGTCAGTCCGCTCTTGGGACTGAACCTTCTGGATCACCGTACTCATAATATACCGGTGCTCCTCGTTGATGGAGGCGCCATCAAGCACCTCAAGCAGATTGTCCGGCACCTCTGGTTGGACGGAGGCCGCCGGCTCAGAAGGCTTGCTCCTCTTGGAAGGAGTTCTCCTACCGCGGTCCGGAACTGTTAAAGATTCCGGCGCGGTGTCCGACATAAAGCCGGACTTGGAGCCCTGGGGGGTCTTGTCCCCTTTACTCCTGGGGTCCGGGAGGTCGCCTTGCGGCTCCTCCAGGACCACCTCCTCCTGCCCCGGAACTCTTGCCGCTTCGGTGTCGTCCGCAGTGCGGGGGGAGACAGCGGGCGAAACTGAGTTCACGCCCGATGAATCCAGGGAACCGCTCGACGACTCGTTGAGTTCGGCCCGGGGCGGACTGCATAATTACATTCGACATTAGGGAAAGCTATGCAACAAAGGAACATCATGAGTTATTCTGATGTCCGAACTTTTACGATTTCGCCGGACGCTTGGCCCTGTTTGGCCACTCCTCTTCGCCCTCTTCGGCGTTGGGGGCGTAGTCCGGTGGAGGGGTCTTCCTTTTCCTAGACCCCTCGGCCTCCCCTATTGGGGCGGCCTTCCTCTTCTCTCCTCCCTCCGCTGGGGGGGGAGAGTTTTCCTCTTCCTCCTCCTCGTTTTCGCGGGAGGAGGGCGTCTGAGACTCGTCGGACGACGAGTCTGACACCACCACATGCCGGGAACTCTTTCGAGTCCCCGTGGCCTTCTTATTCTTGGCCTTCTTCTCCGGCACCACATAAGGTGCCGGAACCAGCAGCTTCGCTAGTAGAGCGGGGGCTGGGTCTTCGGGCAAGGGAGCCGGACAGTTAATCGATCCGGACTTCGCCTGCCAAGCCTGTCAAAGGTAAGGGAGTTTAGATCCCGCATAGAGTCAAACCATGAAAAAACTTAACATCATGTAGAAGGTGAAAATAGCCTACCTCGCTAGCGTGACACTGCGAGCTGTATCCGCGGTCCTCGGAAGCGGATGTGGGAGCCTCGACGCCTTTGGTTAGCACCCTCCGGACGTCTTCATGCGTCGTGTCGAAGAGCCTATTAAGGGTTCAGTGTTGTGCCGGATCAAACTCCCACAGATTAAAGTCCCGTTGTTGACACGGGAGGATCCGTCGGACGAGCATAACCTGTTCTACATTGACGAGCTTGATCGTCTTGCTCACCAGGGGCTAGATGCATGTCTGCAATCCGGTCAGCTCTTTTTCATGGCCCCACGGCAGGCCCGTCTCTTTAGGACATAAGCCGCGTGGGGGGTCCGGATCGAAACTCGGGGGCTGCGGTCCATTTCGGATCGCGCGGCTCGGTGATGTAAAACTACCACCATTGCCACCCCTTCAGGGTCTCCACGAAGGAGCCCTCGAGCCATAGGACGTTGGCCATCTTGCCCGCCATGGCGCCTGCGCACTCCGCCTGGCTGCCGCACACCACCTTGGGCTTGACGTTGAAGGTCTTGAGCCAGAGGCCGAAATGAGGGCGGACGCGGAGGAAAGCCTCGCACACGACGATAAACGCCGAGATGTTGAGGATGAAGTTCGGGGCCAGATCGTGGAAATCCAGGCCGTAGTAGAACATGAGCCCCCGGACAAATGGGTGGAGTGGAAAACCCAGTCCGCGGAGGAAGTGGGGAAGGAATACTACCCTCTCAGGGGGCCTTGGGGTGGGGAGAAGCTACCCCTCCTCGGGAAGCCGGTGCGCGATGTCTTTGGACAAGTATCTGGCCTTCCTTAGCTTTTTGACATGGCCCTCCGTGACGGAGGAGACCATCCACTTGCCACCTGCTCTGGACATTGCTGGAGAAGGTTGAGGTGGGAAGTGTGGGCTTGGGCGCTGGAGCTCGAGTGCGCAGGAGATGGATACGCAAAGGAGGAAGAAGGCGTAGGTAAAAAGGTGGATCCTTATCCCCTTATATGGGCGGATGCGGTTGTGCGTCCCCACCAGCCTAGTAAAACTCGCTTGCCTCCCAAGCGCCGTGATAAATGGCGCGGTTAGGGTTACCCACGTCCGTATTGATGATAATCCCGTAAAGGGGGTACACGATCTCTGCTTTGACAAGACGTGGCAAGGAAACCGCCTCGCAAAACATGCTGAGGTGGAAAAGTAAAAACGATTCGAGTAAAGGACTTGGCCGTAGTGTGATGGCGCACTGCGGAATACGTCAGCAGATTTGATTTGTGTTAATATTATTCTCTCTATGGCAATATGTGGAATCTTATTTTGCAGAACCGGACACTACTCTTGGTGTTTACAATCTTCTATGAAGAACTTGGAGGAGGAACCCGCCTTGCAATGCCGAAGACAATTTGCGTGCCGGACTCGTCGTCATTGAATCCTGGTTCAGGGGCTACTGAGGAAGTCCTGGATTAGGGGGTGTTCGGGTAGCCGGACTATACCTTCGGCCGGACTCCTGGACTATGAAGAGACAAGATTGAAGACTTCGTCCCGTGTCCGGATGGGACTTTCCTTGGCGTGGAAGGCAAGCTTGGCGATGCGGATATTCAAGATCTCCTACCATTGTAACCGACTTTATGTAACCCTAACCCTATCCGGTGTCTATATAAACCGGAGGGTTGTAGTCCGTAGGCAATCAACTCCATACACAACAATCATACCATAGGCTAGCTTCTAGGGTTTAGCCTCCTTGATCTCGTGGTAGATCTACTCTTATACTACCCATATCATCAATATTAATCAAGCAGGAGTAGGGTATTACCTCCATCGAGAGGGCCCGAACCTAGGTAAAACAAAGTGTTCCCTGCCTCCTGTTACCATCCGGCCTAGACGCACAGTTCGGGACCCCCTACCCGAGATCCGCCGGTTTTGACACCCACACCCGGCAAGAAGGGCGTGTCACTCGGTCAGATCGCCCTTGATGTAGTTTTTGGTGATTCCAAGAATTACCGCAAAGAAAAGTTGACATTTGAAGTTGTGGATTGATACGTCTCCAACGTATCTATAATCTTTGATTGCTCCATGCTATATTATCTACTGTTTTGGACTATATTGGTCTTTATTTTCCACTTTTATATTATTTTTGGGACTAACCTATTAACCGGAGGCCCAACCCAGAACTGTTGTTTTTTTTGCCTATTTCAGTGTTTCGAAGAAACGGAATATCAAACGGAGTCCAAACGGAATAAAATCTTCGGGAACGTGATTTTCTCACCGAACGTGATCCAGGAGACTTGGACCCTGCTCCAAGGAACAAAAGAGGCGGTCACGAGGGTGGGGGGTGCGCCCCCTGCTTCGTGGGCCCCTCGTTGCTCCTCAGGCATACTTCTTCCACCTATATATACACACGTACCCCCAAACAATCAGAACAGGAGCCAAAAACCTAATTCCACCGCCGCAACTTTTTGTATCCATGAGATCCCATCTTAGGGCCTGTTCCGGAGCTCCGCCGGAAGAGGGCCGTCATCACGGAGGGCTTCTACATCATCATACCCTCTCCGATGAAGTGTGAGTAGTTTACCTCAGACCTTCGGGTCCATAGTTAGCAGCTAGACGGCTTCTTCTCTCTCGTTGAATCTCAATACAAAGTTCTCCCCCTCTCTTGTGGAGATCTATTCGATGTAATCTTCTTTGTGCGGTGTGTTTGTTGAGATCGACGAATTGTGGGTTTATGATCAAGTCTATCTATGAATAATATTTGAATCTTCTCTGAATTCTTTTATGTATGATTGGTTATCTTTTCAAGTCTCTTTGAATTATCTGTTTGCTTTGGCCAACTAGATTGGTAGTTCTTGCCATGGGAGAAGTGCTTAGCTTTGGGTTCGATCTTGCGGTGTCCTTACCCAGTGACAGAAGGAGCAGCAAGGCACGTATTGTATCGTTGCCATCGAGGATAACAAGATGGGGTTTATTTCATATTGCATGAATTTATCTCTCTACATCATGTCATCTTGCTTAAGGCGTTACTCTGTTTTAAACTTAATACTCTAGATGCATGCTGGATAGCGGTCGATGAGTGGAGTAATAGTAGTAGATGCAGAATCGTTTCGATCTACTTGTCACGGACGTGATGCCTATATACATGATCATGCCTAGATATTCTCATAACTATGCTCAATTCTGTCAATTGCTCAACAGTAATTTTTTCACCCATCGTAGAATACTTATGCTCTTGAGAGAAGCCACTAGTGAAACCTATGGCCCCCGGGTCTATTCTCATCATATCAATCTCTATCACTTTAATCTTGCTTTGCTTTTTTACTTTGCCTTTACTTTTTACTTTGCATCTTTACACCAAAAATACCAAAAATATTATATCTATCAGATCTCACTCTCGTAAGTGACCGTGAAGGGCTTGACAACCCCTAATTGCGTTGGTTGTGAGTAGTTATCGCTTTGTGCAGGTATGAGGGACTTGAGCGTGGGCTCCTACTGGATTGATACCTTCGTTCTCAAAAACTGAGGGAAATACTTACGCTACTCTGCTGCATCATCCCTTCCTCTTCGGGGAAAACCAACGCAAGCTCGAGACGTAGCAAGAAGGATTTCTGGCGCCGTTGCCGGGGAGTCTACGCAAAAAGTCAACATACCAAGTACCCATCACAATCCCTATCTCTCGCATTACATTATTTACCATTTGCCTCTCGTTTTCCTCTCCCCCCAATTCACCCTTGCCGTTTTATTCGCCCTCTCTCTCCCTATCCTCCCTCTCTATTTGCCTCTTTTTGCCAGTTTGCTTTTTGTTTACTCGTGTGTTAGATCGCTTGCTTATTGCGATGGCTCAACCGAGATTTGGTGATCTTCACCTTAAAAGGTTAGAGGAGATCGAAACCAATGTTAGGAAGTTTATGGTTTTGCAATTTGAGCATAATAATTTCTTTAGAAACTAGCTTAAGGAACAAAAAAGATTTATGAGTGATATGAATAAAGAGCTTGATGATATGTCTAAAGAATTTGAGGGTATAAGATCCCAAATTGCTCGTCTAGAAAAGATGACTGCTGAAATTTCGGATACGCAAGCCACCTTAGTTAATAAGATGGCTGCTAAACCGGATTCCTATGAAAATCAAGATGAAGATCTAAAAGTTATTGATGTGTCCCCTATTAAATCTTTGTTTTGCAATATGAATCTTGATGAAACTGAATATGATCTTCCTTTACCTAGATGGCGTTCTAAAAATTCGAAGTATTTAGATCTTAATGATGAAATTGATGAAAGTGGGATTGAAAGAAATAAAAATCTAGATGTTGCTAAACCCACTATATTGGATTTCAAGGAATTTAATTATGAAAGTTTCTCTTTAATTGATTGTATTTCCTTGTTGCAATCCGTGCTAAATTCTCCACATGCTTATAGTCAAAATAAAGCCTTCACCGAACATATCGTTGATGCCTTGATGCAATCTTATGAATAAAAACTTGAGTTGAAAGTTTCTATCCCTAGAAAACTCTATGATGAGTGGTAACCAATTATTAAAATGTCAGGACCCCGATTCCAAGTCACATCGATCTAGCCGGTAACACCTCATATCACTTTGCGGCCTCACACACGGTATCCCACGGGTGTTGCCTTACCATGGCCCGGGACCGTTTGCGCCTTTTGGCTCACGTATATGATAGTGTCCCTAGCATCCATATGACAGAGAACCCGGGCCGACATGGCTAGTCGTGAACCAAAAGCGGCACAGACCTATGGAGACAGGCATACATGAATCACATCGAACATGTCGGTCATCAGCGAGTGATTCCAGGCTGTAGCACTGGGCTAACAGGACTCCGGTGAACCGGGCTATAGCAGGCTAGGCAGGACTCCGGATATCACCGCGTGACATTTCCCCGAAGGGACAGACATAGGAACGAAGTGAAACACATGCCGGCCAGTCAAGTGTCCTAAACAGTAGTGCTGGGCTAGCAGGACTCCGGTGAACCGGGCTGTAGCGGACTACTATGGCTCCAGGAACACTAGACTACATTTCCCCATAAGAAAGGCTGCCAAGGATAAACAACTAGATTGTTGGATCCCACTCATACCAAGCATTTCAATCATACACACAATATGCCCGATATGAGTACATACAACATGGCATCACAACAAAACTCTACAACTCAAGTACTTTATTTAAAGGCTCCAGGGAGCCATACATAACATTTCATACAGATAGGGGTCACATGACCCGACACTCAAGTCATACAAACATACAAGCACATGCGGAAGCAACTAGTCTGAGTACAGACTCTAGAAAGAAAGAAGGCTTCTCGAAGCCTGTCTATCTACATAGGGCCTTCCATGGCCAGGATCACCACCTGGGTGGCTAGTCACTCGTCGACGTCAAGATCTACGTAGAACCCATCGGAAGGGGCGGTGTTGTCATCTGAAAACAGTAATTAAGCAAACATGAGTACAAAGGTACTCAGCAAGTCTTACATCAGAACCTAATATACATGCTCATTCTCAAGAAGGTGGTGGGGTTATTGCAGCAAGCCAGCTTTGATGGCTAAGCTATCCTACGGAACTTCACCAGTAAAATAGTTTTCGCACACGAGTCCACTACTCACCAACACAATACTCCACCGTGGATCCTCCCTCGTCATCCTACGAGAGGGCCATCCTCGGTACTCACACTTATCCTGAGTCTTTTAGTAGTATCCATTAACTTGTCTATGAACTGTATAGGCAACCAAGTAGTCCTTTACCGCGGACGCGGCTATTCGAATAGTTTTATACCCTGCAGGGGTGTACTTCTTCATACACGCTTTCACCACTTACCGCTGTTTACACGACATGTACTCGGTAACCTTCAAGCAGAAGCCCAGCGAGGGTGTTGGCCACGGCCTACCTAACACTTAAGTCTCTAGTCCAGGTTTATCGCCTATCCAGGTTCCATCCGCAGGGAGTCCGGCCGAGGTTTCCACATACGGCCCCGAACGATGTGAACAGGGTCCCGAGACGCCAAACGGGCGCCCGGCATACCCGGCCACGGTGTATCTACCGCAACATAGCCCACCCCTAGGGTCAGCGCTACGCACGGCCGCCAACACATAACCTACAAACACCAGAAACTATTTGCAACTCCTGGACAGAGTACTAGGGTGATTAAGAAGCCGAGAGGGTCCATTGGTTTTGGGCCCAATGTACGGTAGTAACTGCATCTTAAATCACACATACAGATCTCAGTTCTTAGGGACGGCCTCAATGAAACAACCCACCATGTACTCCTACATGGCCTCTCATCGATACCTTTACCAAAACATGTTCAACACATCCCTCACATTACCGACATAAGCATTTCACTCTAGCCCATCACCCAGATGGACCAGACCTGACACAACTCTAAGCATAGCAGGCATAGCAAGGTAGGAATAACATACATGGCTCAATCAACTCCTACACATGCTAGTGGGTTTCATATAGTTACTGTGGCAATGACAGGTCATGCAGAGGATAAGGGTTCAACTACCGTAGCACACAGCAGATTGAAATGCGTTGTCTTAATGCAGTAAACAAGAGCAGAAGCGAGAACATGGGTTGTATCAGAATGATCAATGGTTGCTTGCCTGATGGAGTGGTAGTGGGATACTGCCCTTCAGTTGGATACTCGTGAATATCCTCGGAGGCAGAACCTACCACGAAGAACACATCGGAACACAATCAACACATGACGTTATGCAACAATATGATGCATGCTATGACATGGCAATATGAATGCGTCTTGGCCTAATGCAAGCTATAACAGAAAGGAATGTGCTTATTTGAATCAAAGATTCAATTATTAGCTTATTAAACATGGCTTTAATAGTGCATTTCCTTATTCTGCTTAAACAGCAAGGTAAACTTGTTTTGTCATGCATGAAACCATTACAGATGGATAGATTGAATTTTTCTGATCATTTTTCATATATAAATCTTTGCATTTGGAGCTATGGTTGATTTTCTATGATTTTTAGAAGTTTTGACTTTTTTCTGGAATTTCCTGAATAAAAATAAATCCAGAAAATGCATTACTGTGTCAGCATTGCGTCATGCTGACCTCAGCAGGTCAAAGGCGCCAGCCCAGGTCAAACCTGACTGGTGGACCCCTTCTGTCAGCCTCTCAGCTAATTAACAGGATTAGATTAACACTAATTAGCTGTCAGTGGGGCTTGGGCCCGCATGTCAGTGACTGATTTAATTAAAATTAGTTAAAACTAATCCTAGATTAGTTAGCAGACCGGCCCCACCTGTCATAGACTCAGGGGGGTCTACCTGGGCCCACCCAGGAGTCAAACTGGGTCAAACTCGCCGGCGACTCGACGCCGGCGAGGCCTGAGACGGTGGTGCAGCTCGAAAAACGCCCACAGGGCGGGCGAGGCCGTTCTTGGGCTCGTTGGAGAGCTCTTGCAGTCGCGCATCGAGTGGTGGTGGAGGCCGGGCCTACGGTGGCCGGAGACGACGACGGCGAGCTCCAAGGCGACGGCCGGAGTTCAGCCATGTGCGGGGTGTGGGCTGCGGCGTGCAAACGCGAAAACTAAGGCGCTAGCGAGGCACTACGCGATGCGGCAAGCATGTTGCGTAGCACGGGAGGACCAAATGGTCGCCGGAGCGACGCCGACGACAAGCTCGAGCGGAGACGAGCTTCGGCCATGGTGGAACTATGGCCTAGAGGGTGCAAATGCGTGGGAAAGAAGAGGGGAAAGGCGGCGGAGCTCACAGGGAGGTCGATGAGAAGCTCAGTGGGCTCGGGGGCGAGCGGAGCGAGGCGAATCGATGAACGGCGTCCGGCGGGTACCGAGGTTGAAGACGGCGCGATAGCGGCGATGCAGGGCCTCCGGCGAAGCGTGGCTCGGTGTGGAGGGCGAGGGCGTCGTGGCGGAGCGATTTGGCTTGTCGGAGGGGCGAGGGGGTGGCTCTGGCGTCGTCTACGGCGAACGGCGGCGAGGAACGCGCTCGGGCATCGCGGGAGAGAGTGAGGGAGATGAGGGGGGAGTGAGCGAGGATGAGAGGGGGACGTGGGGGTCGCGTGGCATCCCTGGACGTCTTCAGGACGTCGGCAGAAGCAGGAGGTGGCCGGCGTGTGCCCGCGGGCGCCGGCCACGCGCTCCGCGTCCTTCTGGCGCGAGGAGGACGACGACTGGCAGGCAGCCGGCTGGGCCGAGCCAGGTGGGCTGGGCCAGCACAGGTAAGGCCCAGGTAGCTTCCCTCTCTCTCTTTTTTTATTTGTTTCTGTTTTTCTATTTAACTGCAACTGTTGGGCTTTAATTAAAATACTAAAGCGTTTCCAAAAATCCTGAAAATAATTGTGGGCTCTGTTTAGATTATTTCCAACAGCAAACATTTATTTCCAGAATTATTTGAGCATTTAAATTATTTTATAGCATTTAAATGCCCAAATTCAAATACTTATGATTTAACTCAATGACCTTCTGTTGACCTAGGAAAATGTGCACCAATTTTGCCAGAGGTTCTAACCCAAGACAAAGAGGGTGAACTTTTTAGAAGGGCATTTCAGGTTCATTGAAAATAATTTTAGTAAACCCTAGTTGTTTCCAGGGGGGTGTTGGGGGTTTCTGCCTTCCCCATTTCAAATTTAAGAGAAATTTAAACATGATGCACACTCTAATGCTTGAACTAGCTAGGGTGTGACATAAAATTAAAATTAAAGATCATGAGTTTTATGCTTTGTGTGATTTGGGTGCTAGTGTCTCTACTATTCCCAAGACTTTTTGTGATTTACTAGATTTCCGTAGTTTTGATGATTGCTCTCTAAACTTGCATCTTGCGGATTCCACTATTAAGAAACCTATGGGAAGGATTAATGATGTTCTTATTGTTGCAAATAGAAATTATGTGCCCGTATATTTCATTGTTCTTGATATAGATTGCAATCCTTCTTGCCCTATTATTCTTGGTAGACCTTTCCTTAGAACGGTTGGTGCGATTATTGATATGAAGGAAGGGAATATTAGATTTCAATTTCCATTAAAAAGGGCATGGAACACTTTCCAAGAAATAAAATAAAATTACCATATGAAACTATCATGAGAGCCACTTATGGATTGCCTACCAAAGATGGCAATACCTAGATCTATCCTCGCTTTTATGCCTAGCTAGGGGCGTTAAACGATAGCGCTTGTTGGGAGGCAACCCAATTTTATTTTTATTCCTTGCCTCTTCCTCCTGTTTAGTAGTAAATAAATTATTTAGCCTCTGTTTTGTTTGTGTTTTTTGTATATTTAACTAGTGTTTGTGCCAAGTAGAACCGTTGGGAAGACTTGGGGAAAGTCTTGTTGAACTTGCTGTAAAAAACAGAAACTTTAGCGCTCACGAGAACTGCTGTCATTTTTAGTTTAAGACTGATATTTAGTTAATTATTTTTTCAGATGATTAACAGATAAATTCCTCACGTCCAGCAATCTATTTTAGAATTTTTGGGGTTCCAGATCTTGCGCTAGCTACAGATTACTACAGACTGTTCTGTTTTTGATAGATTCTGTTTTTCGTATGTTGTTTGCTTATTTTGATGAATCCATGGCTAGTAAAATAGTTTATAATCCATAGAGAAGTTGGAATACAGTAGTTTTAACACCAATATAAATAAAGAATGAGTTCATTACGGTACCTTGAAGTGGTCTTTTGTTCTCTTTCGCTAAGGGAGCTCGCGAGTTTTCTATTTTGAGTTTTGTGTTGTGAAGTTTTCAAGTTTTGGGTGAATTCTTTTGATGGATCATGAAACAAGGAGTGGAAAGAGCCTATGCTTGGGGATGCGCATGGAACCCCCAAGATAATCCAAGGACACCAAGAAGTCAAAGCTTGGGGATGCCCCGGAAGGCATCCCCTCTTTCGTCCACTTCCATCAGTAATTTACTTGGAGCTATATTTTTATTCACCAACATGATATGTGTTTTGATTGGAGCATCTTGTATTATTTGTGTCTTTGTGTCTTAGTATGCCACAATCATCCTTGCTGTACACACCTTTTGAGAGAGCCATACACGAATTAAAATTTGATAGAATACTCTATGTGCTTCACTTATATGTTTTGAGCGTAGTAGTTTTACTCTATGTGCTTCACTTATATCTTTTGAGCGTAGTAGTTTTGCTCTATGTGCTTCACTTACATCTTTTGAGCATAGTAGTTTTGCTCTATGTGCTTCACTTATATCTTGTGAGCGTTACAATTTTGCTCTATGTGCTTCACTTAGATCTTTTAGAGCACGGTGGTGGATTTGTTTTAAAGAAACTATTGATCTCTCATGCTTCACTTAAATTATTTTGAGAGTCTCTTAATAGCATGGTAATTTGCCTAATAATAATATGCTTGGTATTCAAGATTTGTGAAACTTTCTTTTGAGTGTGTTGAATACTAAGAAAAGATTGAAGCTTGATAATTGTTTTGAGATATGGAGGTGATTATATTAAAGTCATGCTAGTTGAGTCGTTGTGAATTTAAAGAATACTTGTGTTAAAGTTTGTGATTCCCGTAGCATGCACGTATGGTGAACCGTTATGTGATGAAGTCAGAGCATGATTTGTTTCTTGATTGTCTTCCTTATGAGTGGCGGTCGGGGACGAGCGATGGTCTTTTCCTACCAATCTATCCCCCTAGGAGCATGCGCGTAATACTTTGCTTTGATAACTTCTAGATTTTTGCAATAAGTATATGATTTCTTTATGAATAATGTTGAGTCCATGGATTATACGCACTCTCACCCTTCCACCTTTGCTAGCCTCTCTAATACCGCGCACCTTTCGCCGGTATCATACACCTACCATATACCTTCCTCAAAACAGCCACCATACCTACCTATTATGGCATTTCCATAGCCATTCCGAGATATACTGCCATGCAACTTTCCACCATCTAGTTCATCATGACACACTCCATCATTGTCATATTGCATATCCCGGTACACCGCCGGATGCATTCACATAGAGTCATATTTTGTTATAAGTATCGAGTTGTAATTGTTGAGTTATAAGAAAAATAAAAGTGTGATGATCATCATTATTAGAGCATTTTCCCAGTGAGGAAAGAATGATGGAGACTATGATTCCCCCATAAGTCAGGATGAGACTCCGGACGAAAAATAAAATAAAAAAAAGAGGCCAAAGAAGCCCAAATAAAAAAAGGCCATAAAAAATGGAAAAGGCCCAAATAGAAAAAAATGAGAGAAAAAGAGAGAAGGGACAATGTTACTATCCTTTTACCACACTTATGATTCAAAGTAGCACCATGATCTTCATAGTAGAGAGTCTCTCATGTTATCACTTTCATATACTAGTGGGAATTTTACATTATAGAACTTAGCTTGTATATTCCAATGATGGGCTTCCTCAAAAATTTCCCTAGGTCTTCGTGAGCAAGCAAGTTGGATGCACACCCACTTAGTTTCTTTTTGAGCTTTCATATACTTATAGCTCTAGTGCATCCGTTGCATGGCAATCCCTACTCACTCACATTGATATCTATTGATAGGCATCTCCATAGCTCGTTGATATGCCTAGTTGATGTGAGACCATCTTCTCCTTTTTTGTCTTCTCCACAACCACCATTCTATTCCACCTATAGTGCTTTATCCATGGCTCACGCTCATGTATTGCGTGAAGATTGAAAAAGTTTTGAAAAAGTTAGAGTATGAAACAATTGCTTGGCTTGTCATCGGGGTTGTGCATGATTTAAATACTTTTTGTGGTGAAGATGGAGCATAGCCAGACTATATGATTTTGTAGGGATAACCTTCTTTGGCCATGTTATTTTGAGAAGACATAATTGCTTTGTTAGTATGCTTGAAGTATTATTATTTTTTATGTCAATATAAACTTTTGTCTTGAATCTTTCTAATCTGAATATTCATACCACAATTAAGAATATTTGCATTGAAATTATGCCAAGTAGCACTCCGCATCAAAAATTCTCTTTTTATCATTTACCTACTCGAGGACGAGCAGGAATTAAGCTTGGGGATGCCTGATACGTCTCCAACGTATCTATAATTTTTGATTGATCCATGCTATATTATCTACTCTAGGGATGGCAATGGGTCGGGTTTGGGGCGGGTGGAGCTGGTCCAAATCCAACCCATGACCCATCTTCCTACCCTCTGCCCATCCACCAAATTATCCATGGGCACAACTTGTGCCCATGCCCAATCCCGCTGGATACCCACATACCCATGGAGCTCCATGGGCATAGAAAAGTCAGCATGAAGCCTTCCCAAATATCAAATCAACTCATCATCATTCACTCACAAATGACAACATAAGCTACATGCATAAGTAGGTAACAAGTACTACGATGAGTCCTTAAGTTTGACATACCATAGGTTGATTCTGTAGCATATAGCTCATGGCACAAGTTGCATATTTCCTGCCATTTCCCATTGATTCGCTCTTACTACTGTCACTGGCATATGACCCCACATGTCATACGGGTATCCATTGGATATCCATGGAGCACAAACTATAACCATGCCCAACCCGGCTGTTCGTGGGTATCCATATCCACGGACCCATGGGCAGAAATGTGCTCCATACCCTTGCCCAACTGGGTCGGGTATCCATGGGTATCCAGATCCATGGATAAAATTGCCATCCCTAATCTACTCTTTTGGACTATATTGGGCTCTATTTTCCACTTTTATATTATTTTTGGGACTAACCTATTAACCGGAGACCCAACCCAGAATTGCTGTTTTTTCTGCCTATTTCAGTGTTTCAAAGAAACGGAATATCAAACGGAGTCCAAACGGAATAAAATCTTCGGGAACGTGATTTTCTCACCGAACATGATCCAGGAGACTTGGACCCTGCTCCAAGGAACAAAAGATGCGGTCACGAGGGTGGGGGGCACGCCCCCTACCTCGTGGGCCACTAGTTGCTCCGCTGGCGTACTTCTTCCTCCTATATATACACACGTACCCCCAAACGATCAGAACAGGAGCCAAAAACCTAATTCCACCGCCACAACTTTCTGTATCCACAAGATCCCATCTTGGGGCCTGTTCCGGAGCTCCGCCAGAAGAGGGACGTCATCACGGAGGGCTTCTCCATCATCATAGCCTCTCCGATGAAGTGTGAGTAGTTTACCTCAGACCTTCGGGTCCATAGTTAGTAGCTAGATGGCTTCTTCTCTCTCTTTGAATCTCAATACAAAGTTCTCCCCCTCTCTTGTGGAGATCTATTCGATGTAATCTTCTTTTTGCGGTGTGTTTGTTGAGAACGATGAATTGTGGGTTTATGATCAAGTCTATCTATGAATAATATTTGAATCTTCTCTGAATTCTTTTATGTATGATTGGTTATCTTTGCAAGTCTCTTTGAATTATCCGTTTGGTTTGGCTAACTAGATTGGTTGTTCTTGCCATGGGAGAAGTGCTTAGCTTTGGGTTCGATCTTGCGGTGTCCTTACCCAGTGACAGAAGGGGCAGCAAGGCACGTATTGTATCGTTGCCATCGAGGATAACAAGATGGGGTTTATTTCATATTGCATGAATTTATCTCTCTACATCATGTCATCTTGCTTAAGGCGTTACTCTGTTTTTAACTTAATACTCTAGATGCATGCTGGATAGCGGTCGATGAGTGGAGTAATAATAGTAGATGCAGAATCGTTTCGATCTACTTATCATGGACGTGATGCCTATATACATGATCATGCCTAGATATTCTCATAACTATGCTCAATTCTGTCAGTTGCTCAACAGTAATTTGTTCACCCAACGTAGAATACTTATGCTCTTGAGAGAAGCCACCAGTGAAACCTATGGCCCCCCGGGTCTATTCTCATCATATCAATCTCTATCACTTTAATCTTGCTTTGCTTTTTTACTTTACCTTTACTTTTTTACTTTGCATCTTTATACCAAAAATACCAAAAATATTATATCTATCAGATCTCACTCTCGTAAGTGACCGTGAAGGGCTTGACAACCCCTAATCGCGTTGGTTGCGAGTAGTTATCGCTTTGTGCAGGTACGAGGGACTTGAGCGTGGGATCCTACTGGATTGATACCTTGGTTCTCAAAAACTGAGGGAAATACTTACGCTACTCTGCTGCATCATCCCTTCCTCTTCGGGGAAAACCAACGCAAGCTCGAGACGCAGCATGGATTTCCAGAATGCTTATCACGCCATTCTAGGCAGGCCAGCTTATGCATGTTTTATGGCTCGGCCATGTTACGTGTACCTCAAATTGAAGATGCCTGGTCTTAAAGGGGTGATCACTATCATTGGCAGTCGAAAGAAGGTAGAAGAGTACTTCTAGAAGGGCTCGAAGATCGCCGATGCATAGATGGCCGTAGTGGAATTGCAGGAGTATCATAAAAATGCAGATCCGAGTGATTTGCTGCGAGCTAAGAAGCCTGCTACGGATTCAGCATTTCAGTCGTCCGTTGAAATGAAACCGATTCATATTCACCCGACTGATCCCAATGCTGCTCCGACTCACATTTCCACAACACTCGATTCAAATAGGAAGAAGCGCTCACCCAGTTCCTCCGTGAGAACTAGGACATCTTTGCATGGAAACCCTCTGACATGCCAGGTGTTCCCAGGGGACTGGCTGAGCATCGTTTGCGAGTCGACCCAAAAGTGAAACCGGTCAAAGAACATCTCCGTCGGTCCGCCGTACAGAAGAGAAAAGCAATCGGTGAAGAAGTGGCTCGGCTCCTGGCAGCTGAGTCTATTCAATAGATTTACCACTCCGAGTGGTTAGCTAATGTTGTCATGGTTCCTAAGAAGGATGACTCACTTCGCATGTGCATTGACTTCAAGCATATCAATCAGGCCTGCCCGAAGGATCACTTTCCTCTCCCTCGCATCGACCAAATAGTCGACTCGACTGCGGGGTGTGAGCATTTGTACTTTTTGGATGCCTATTCCGGGTATCATCAGATCTGTCTGTACGAACCCGATGAGATAAAAACAGCTTTCATCACCCCATTTGGGTGCTTCTGCTATGTCACTATGCCATTCGGTTTGAAGAATGTTGGAGCCACATTCATGCGGATGATTCAGAAGTGCCTGCTCACTCAGATCAGTCAGAATGTGGAAGCATACATGGATGACATTGTGGTCAAGTCACGTAAAGGTTCCGACCTACTGGCTGACCTTGCTGAAACCTTTGCCAACCTCAGAAGGTATGATATCAAGCTTAATCCATCAAAGTGCACGTTTGGAGTTCCAGGCGGAAAGTTACTCGGTTTTCTCGTTTCCGAACGAGGGATCGATGCTAACCCAGAGGAAGTCGGTGCCATACTCTAGATGAAACGCCCTGTGCGTGTGCATGATGTCCAGAAGCTCACTGGTTGTTTGGCCGCCCTAAGTCGATTCATTTCTCGACTCGGTGAGAAGGCACTGCCTCTCTACCGACTGATGAAGAAGTTAGATAAGTTCGAGTGGACTCCTGAAGCTGATGCAGCATTTGCAGAGCTAAAAGCCCTGCTTTCCACCCAGCCGGTGCTAGCTGCTCCAATCAGCAAAGAGTCTTTACTGCTTTATATAGCAGCCACTGGACAAGTCGTCAGTACAGTACTTACGGTCGAGCGGGGAGAAGAGGGAAAAGCCTATAAAGTTCAGCGCCCGATTTATTATGTTTCTGAAGTTCTGACTCCATCAAATCAGAGATATCCACACTATCAGAAGCTTGTTTATGGGATTTACATGACCACGAAGAAGGTTGCACACTATTTCTCTGATCACTCTATTACAGTCGTCAGCGACGCTCCATTGTCGGAGATTCAGCACAACAGAGATGCAACTGGTCGAGTGGCAAAATGGGCGATTGAACTCCTTCCCTTAGATATCTAGTTTGAGGCAAAGAAAGCTATCAAGTCCCAAGCAGTGGCACATTTCCTCGCCGAGTGGATCGAACAACAACTGCCGACTCAAGTTCACTCGGAGCACTGGACCATGTTCTTTGATGGATCCAAGATGCTGAATGGTTCTGGTGCTGGGGTGGTACTGGTATCCCCCCACGGAGACAAGCTTAGATACGTCCTCCAGATTCACTTTGATTCCTCCAATAACGAAGCAGAATATGAAGCAGTCCTATATGGGTTACGTATGGTCATTTCACTCGGTGTCCGTCACCTCATGGTTTACAGCGACTCAGATTTGGTGGTCAATCAAGTGATGAAAGAATGGGACGTTAGAAGCCCAACTATGACTGGTTACTGCAATGAGGTGAGGAAGTTGGAAAAAAAGTTTGAGGGGTTAGAGCTCCATCATATAACCCGTCTAAAAAATCAAGCAGCCGATGATTTGATAAAGATAGATTCCAAGAGAGAAGCCATTCCCAGCAATGTGTTTTTGGAACATATTCACACATCGACAGTTCAGGAAGATCCTTTCACTGAAGAGCCCCCGCAGCCTAAGAGCACCACAGATCCGACTGAAGTCGAGGTCCCAGCCGTGGTCGATCTAATCATGGAGGTTCTGGTCACTACTCCCGACTGGACAGTGTCATACATTGCGTACATCCTTAGGAAGGAACTCCCAAAGGGCGAAGAAGAGGCTCGACAGATCGTCCGTCGATCCAAGGCCTTTACTGTGATAAGAGGACAACTATTCAGGGAAAGCATGACTGGAGCCAGTCAGAAATGCATAACGCCAGAAGAAGGTCGAATGATCCTCAACGACATCCACTCGGGGACCTGTGGTCACCATGCGTCCTCTCGGGCCATCGTGGCTAAAGCATACTGACGGTGTCTTGGACTAGGGGGTACTCAACACGTCATCTCCCGATCTGATAGATTGGGCCGAGGACCCCCGTGGCCGTATACTCATGGGCCAGTTCGGACAACTGCCGCATACAAGGAAGATTCCACAAGACTTGGCGATCAAGACAAGGACTTCTCCCCACCGGCGCATTCTGCTAGGACTCTTGTTAACCTAGGCCTCTGGTGCATTATATAAACCAGGGTCAGGCTAGTCGATAGATCATATATACATACAATCATACCATAGGCTAGCTTCTAGGGTTTAGCCTCTACAATCTCGTGGTAGATCAACTCTTGTACTACCCATATCATCAATATTAATCAAGCAGGACGTAGGCTTTTACCTCCCTCAAGAGGGCCCGAACCAGGGTAAAACTTCGTGTCCCCTGCCTCCTGTTACCATCGATCAAAGAAGCACAGTTCGGGACCCCCTACCCGAGATCCGCCGGTTTTGACACCGACACTGGTGCTTTCATTGAGAGTTACGATGTGTGATCGACAAAAGGATCGATGGCTCGCCTGCAGATCAACTGCGACTTCGGCATCTTCGTCACCAGTTCGATTGGTCACCTTGGTTCGACCAAGAATTGCGCCCCGTGTTCGGATCACCTTGTTCGGACAAGGGCCTTCATCAAACATCAACTCCGATCTCTATCAAGATCATGGAGGAATCGTCCATGGAGCTCGGGGGCTCAACGTCAACATTGCCCTCGGGCGACCGTACTATTTTTCCGGACAGCGAACGCGTATCCGCCGCCACCGCCTCCTCGAGCGTTGCTTTAACAATTGCTTCAGTGGAATTGTGCGGAATCGAGTCTACAAAAACCCTGGAAAATTTCGTCGAGTTTCGATGGAGGAATCTCTGGTAATCTATGATATACGGGAGCCCTGTCAAATTTGGACGGGAATCTGGATGAATTTAGGGCGTGGTGTCCAGCTTCTATCTCGGACGTCCTTTGAAAGATCCAACCGTTGATCGGCTGCGGAATTCCTATATCTACCACCTCTCAAAATTTCAGCTCGATCCGACCGTCCAAACTCCGGGAACCTTCCGATTAGTGCATCACTTTTCGGATCTGTTTTCTGCGCGAAAACGAATCCGACCCGAGTTCGTCTTTTTTATGAACAGGATTTCGGACATCCCTTTTGAAGTAAGTTTTGTATGGGGTATTGTGTTTTGTTCCCGAACAGATCCCACTAACTTTAAGATCTTTTGAACATGATCTTCAACATCATGCTGGTGTCAAACCAGTCCGGTAATATCACTCCACGGCTGCCGACCTGCGCTAACTTTAGCCGAGCTCAACTTCTTCGGATCATCATCATCTCGGCAAGCCGAACAAGAGTCCGGCATCGCGAAGGATAAATCATCATCAACATCGCCGCCCCACGGATTACACGGAGCGGGCATACCAGCATCTCCGCACGGTCGCTTCATCAAGCCGGCATCGACCACGTCACGACCTGCATCGACAGGGCCGCACTATTGCTTCTTCAAGCTGGTGTCCATCACGCCGACCTACTTCGACTCATTGGCTGACGTCGAGGCTTCGACATCTCGGCTGGACCGGGGGCTTCGCCATCTCTTCATCAACCTACTCCGGACACTTCGGCGTCACTAGCCGACCAGCTCCGTCACGTTAGTTGGGCCGAGGGTTTTGCCTCGGCGAGCCAACCTTTGCCAGCATTGCCATGCCATTGTTTTATCGCTCATCAGGCAATGGGTGTGCGGATCGAGTCCCAATTTTGGGAATCACCTTCCTTCAGATTGCTACAGCAAATAAACCAGGTGCTATTAATCCAAGTATTTTTTGCTTGTTTGGGTTCATTTTTCCCAAAGAATTATTACTCTGGTTTGTCCATCATATGTACACAGGTCTATCAAATGGTGGTCGCATTGACGACAGTCGCATGGTGGTCCGGTCAGTTTCCGTACATAGTCCGGCGAACGCCGCATCCGGAGCTCGGACCGACCTGCGAATTCAGGCTTTGCCACGCCTTTACCGCATCACGCCGATGCCCTGCATCGACATTGACTTCGGCGGCAGGCCATATTTCTTTTATTACTCACTTTGCATAAATTATTTATTATGAAATGATTTTTTTAATTATCATTATTACTATTATCTCTGGTTTGCACTATTTTTTGTGCACAGGAAAATGATCCGGGGACTTCGGCGTCACTCTGCCGGTCTGCATTGATTGTGCTATGTCACCACTTCGTCGTGTCGAGCTCTCCGCTCCGCCACCTCGGGACCGGCTTGGGGGATGGAACCTTGCCCCGCATCAAGCTCGGACCGCGTCATCAATTCCGAACACATTAACCAGCTAAGTCGCTTTCATGCTCAAAGCTTTAATTTCTAACTTGTGTTCGGTTCGACCAAGCATTATACTTTTTTGGAAAAAAGTTGCTTGTAAAAAATTTTCCTTGTCCAAACTTTGTTTGTGACACACAAATTCAAGGACCCAATTCACTTGGGGGCTTCCTTTATGAAGCTTTTCCTCTTGCATATGATTATACTTGTACGGCTTCGTTCCTTGTTTGTGTATTATGCCACAATATGTACCATATTGACTTAAGCGATTTTCAAGCTGGGTTGCCTCGCTCCTGTGTTTACCCCTACGTTCCCGATTGTTCGGCTAGGGAGTAAAAGGAGCACCTCTGCGATTGTCACGATCGGGTCACCCGAGCCGGACCTCAGACTGGGTGAAGCCGAAAGCTAGCGCTCTTATAGTTTTCAATGATGGTCGGCACACAACGGAACTCATGAGTACAAAAAATCTATTGCACAAGTCTCATAATAACAATGAGCACCGAAGAAAGGTATCGGTGGGGGTACTATTTTCTTCGAAGATGCTTCTTACACTTCATGGTAATATAGCATAAGTTCCCTGAGCGCGCTTTGTCTGTTACAGCCTTATGGCCTGATTGCCTGGTTATTGGAAACACCGTCGATATTCTCAACAGATGGAGTACATAACACTTTTCGGTCCTTGACCGAAGAAGGAGAAGCCGACGGTCGGTTAAGACGCGTTTAAAGTTCGGTTGAACATAGATATGATATAAGTACTTCGGTACATGTAATCATTCTTCTACCCAAGTCACTTGGGGGCTCTTAAGTTTATTTGAGCCGTTTTATAATAAGTGTTCTTCTTCTTAGTCGTTGCAAAGTTTTATTATTATTATTTATCACTCCTTTTTTCGACATGAGTGTGCGGTCACTAGCCGGGGAGCCTAATTTCTCTCTCAAAGCCGCTAGAGTTTAGTTTGCTAAACTGGCCTGATGAGAAGTACTCCGCCCTCGGGATAGGAGGTTGAAGCCGTAGGCTGACCCGCTCAAAGTCTTGAGATAGGATATATCATGTTAAAGCACGACAGAAGCACTTCTTTTTTCTAAGACCAACTTTCGGATTGGCACCAAACACTTGATATTGTTCGGACATCATGTTTTTACTGACGTTTCTTGGTTTTCCAAGCTTTTTGGCACTTTTAAACTATTTGTGCTTTTCCAGCATTAGTCTCGCAGTGCCACGCCAGACACCTTTAGGGATTCGGCAAAAACATTCTCAGATATTGCTATATATGCATCGGTTTCGAATTGTGTCTTCGGTCAATAGTTGGGTTGCCCGGCTCCTGCACTTGCTTCCTACGTTCCGTTTTGTTCGGCTAGGTGTGCAAAGGGAGAACCACTGCGATTGTGCTTCCAGCTCACATGGTTAAGCACCTCAGTGGAGAAAGCCGAAAACTGACTTTTACAATAAGCGTAAACTGGTCAGCGATCCGATGACTATGTTAAATGATGGGCCGTTCATAACATTGGCCGAAGTGTTTACGGCTTGACCCTGACTGTCGCCAAACACTACCGGGGGCTATTAACTGGCCTCCCAAACTAAATCCTCAATATTTTGCTCTTACATTAGAGCTGAGGTTTAATGATCATGCTTAGCATGACCACCCAAAGAAAGGAACCGATAGCGGGACTATTTTCTTTGGAAGACATTTCCTCTGTTAAACAGTAATATAACTCTCTGCGTACCTTTGTTTATAAAACCGTATGGCCAGATTGCCTTGTTTGTTGTAAATCTTTGCCCTCATAAAGGCTTTATAAAGTAGGACAAACACTCCTCAGCTACTGGCCGAGGAGGTGGAAGCCGATGGTCGGTCAACAAAGTTTTGTACAATGCGGATCTGAGAATTAATGACGTAAAGTACTTGGATACATAGAGTCATTACACATAATTTGTGATTTTACTATGGTTATTGATCCTTAATTCGGCCACCCGTGCCCGCATTAAGGCTCGGGGGCTACTGGGCTTCGGGCTTATTATTTACAAATATTAAAGGGGCACATTGATCCCCTGATCTGGTGTTACCACCCGACCAGTGTCTCGGGGGCTACTGCATTTCTTGTCCAATGCAGAAAATTTTATGTGCAATATAGTTTCTGAGGAGATTTTGATCCTCAGGTTGGTCGGCCACACCCAACCTGAGTCTCGAGGACTGAGCATGCCGCTTTTAGTGTCCCGAAGTATTCTGCCAAGCTTGGACTTGATCCTCAGGCCGATTTTGCAAATCAACCTGAGTTTCAGCGGCTACTGGGATCAGCGGTCTTACGTCATCCTTCAGGTGCATCTCGGGTTTTAGACCGATACACACCGTGAGGGCTACTGGCTATATATCTCGGCAGAGAATAAATTGCACCAATAAAAAATATTCACAAAAATCGGCCCACATTCGGGGTGGTGCACCACCTCGGAAGCAGCCCGGCATAAAGCTCGGGCACTAGTGGCTGGCTCCATAGAGGGCATTTCCGGCATTAAGCTCGGCTAAACTCCTTCAACTTTTTTGAACCAAGGTGATATGACACCACAGATATAGTCCGGCGTTGGAGCTTGGACATAGTCCGGCGTTGGAGCTCGGATACATTCCGGCGTTGGATCTCGGAAGCGGTTCGGCATTGGTGCTCGGCTGCAAAAGATACCTCGAATGCAGTCCGGCATTAGAGCTCGGACGCAAGAGGACACTGCCTCCCGGGAACAACTTCAAACCCGAGGTGTGGCATAAAAATAACAAGGCATTGATAAAGGCCGGAAACTTAAAGGGGCTCCTCGGATACCCGATGTATAAACTTGTCGAATTCATTTCGGCGATCCTCAAGATCGAAGATGAGAATTTTTGTTGAACCAGTTTTCAAGACCGTCAACCGAAGATGAAGAACAGTTTGGAAGAATCGAGGAGCGTCCCTAACTTGAAGACCGGTTCAGGGGGCTACTGACGGTGTCCTGGACTAGGGGGTACTCAACACGTCATCTCCCGATCTGATAGATTGGGCCGAGGATCCCCGTGGCCGTATACTCATGGGCCAGTTCGGACAACTGCCGCATACAAGGAAGATTCCACAAGACTAGGCGATCAAGACAAGGACTTCTCCCCACCAGCGTATTTGGCTAGGACTCTTGTTAACCTAGGCCTCTGGTGCATTATATAAACCAGGGCCAGGCTAGTCGATAGATCATATATACATACAATCATACCATAGGCTAGCTTCTAGGGTTTAGCCTCTACGATCTCGTGGTAGATCAACTCTTGTACTACCCATATTATCAATATTAATCAAGCAGGACGTAGGGTTTTACCTCCCTCAAGAGGGCCCGAACCTGGGTAAAACTTCGTGTCCCCTGCCTCCTGTTACCATCGATCCTAGATGCACAGTTCGGGACCCCCTACCCGAGATCCGCCGGTTTTGACACCGACACATACCGAGCCGGATTTTATTGGCCACGAGCAAATGAAATGGCGAAAGATATAGTTGACACATGTGAAGGCTACCAGTTTTACTCTGACATGTCTCACAAGCTAGCGTCAGCCCTGAAGACCATTCCCCTCATCTGGCCCTTTGCTGTTTGGGGATTGGATATGGTTGGACCACTGAGAACTGGTAGGAGCGGCTTCACTCATGTGCTCGTAGCAGTCGACAAGTTTACCAAATGGATTGAAGCTAAACCTATCAATAATCTTGAAGCCAGCACCGCTGTCAGTTTTACCAGAGAATTGACATTCAGATATGGAGTTCCACACAGCATCATCACTGACAATGGGTCGAACTTCGATTCTGATGAGTTTAGGGCTTTCTGTGCTTCTCAAGGCACATGAGTCGACTATGCTTCAGCCGCTCACCCACAGTCGAATGGACAAGCAGAAAGAGAAAATGGCCTAATTCTCAAAGGACTGAAACCCCGACTGATGCCTGATCTCAAACACGCAGCAGGCACTTGGGTCGATGAACTCCCATCAGTTCTTTGGGGTTTGAGGACAACTCCTAGTCGGTCGACTGGACGAACTTCTTTCTTTTTGGTCTATGGAGCTGAAGCTATTCTACCAAGTGACCTGCTCCACAACGCACCCCGAGTCGAGCTCTTCTCTGAAGAAGAAGCAGAATAGGCTCGGCAAGATTCAGTTGATCTCTTAGAGGAGGAAAGAGAGATGGCCTTGATCCGGTCGACCATTTATCAGCAAGACTTGCGTCGATTCCACGCCAGAAACGTGAGGGGTCGAGCCTTTCAAGAGGGAGACTTGGTTCTTTGAGTGGATCAACAGAAGCCACACAAGCTCGCCCCTGCTTGGGAAGGCCCCTTCATCACCACCAGAGTTCTCCATAATGGAGCATACCATCTTTACTGTGTCGAGCATCAGAAAGACGAGCAACGAGCTTGGAATGCGGAGCTGCTCCGCCCCTTTTATACTTAAATACTCGTTCGAATAAAGTGTAATAAGAAATACCCTTGTAATTTGTTTGTCAAAGACAAGAGCTTTACAGTCCTCTGGCACAACTGTTGTTGCTTTTGTTTACGTCTGAAAACCCCCAGTGGGTGACTTAGCTGTGAATCCGTTTCGCCTAAGTTTTCAAACAACCTACCGAGTGGTGAGCCAGCCTCCCACTCGGGGGCTTAGCTGCGAACCTATTTCGCCTAAGTTTTCAAAATCCTACTGAGTGGAGAGCAACCCTCCCACTCGGGGGCTTAGCTGCGAACCCATTTCGCCTAAGTTTTGAAAATCCTACCGAGTGGAGAGCAACCCTCCCACTCGGTGGCTTAGCTACAGTCCAGTACTCGCCTAAGTTTGAAAAATCCTACCGAGTGGTGAGCTAGCCTCCCACTCGGAGGCTTAGCTGTAGTCCAGTACTCGCCTAAGTTTGAAAAATCCTACCGAGTGGTCAGCCAGCCTCACACTCGGAGGGTTAGCTGCAGTCCAGTACTCGCCTAAGTTTGAAAAATCCTACCGAGTGGAGAGCAACCCTCCCACTCGGGGGCTTAGCTGCAGTCCAGTACTCGCCTAAGTTTTAAAAAATCCTACCGAGTGGAGAGCAACCCTCCACTCGGGGGCTTAGCTGCAGTTCAGTACTCGCCTAAGTTTGAAAAATCCTACCGACTGATGAGCAATCCTCCCACTCGGGGGCTTAGCTGCAGTCCAGTACTCGCCTAAGTTTGTAAAATCCTATCGAGTGATGAGCAACCCTCCCACAAGGGGGCTTGGCTGCAGTCCAGTACTCGCCTAAGTTTGTAAAATCCTTTCCCTAAGAGCTGCACCACAAGTACAACGTGTGCTCCACCCTTGTACGCAAGGACGACGAGGCGCAGGTCGACTTCAACCCTCTTCTCCGAGCTATGCCACAAATACAACGTGTGCTCCACCCTTGTCTGCAAGGACGACGAGGCACAATTTGACCGAAGTCTCCATTTCAAGGCTGCATCTCAAACTCGAAGGTCACTCCAAGTAGGGAGCAGATCCCAAAGGCAATCATAAGCATAATCAAAAGCAGTTCGGATAAATCCTAAAGTTCCAAGCAACAAGTCAAAAGTATTCGAGCATCAAGCCCGAAGGATTTTAATGGTTACAGCAACCACTCGGCATTCCGAGGCAAATTTAAGACATGTTTAAATCTCGTAGTTTGTTCACTCGGCAGGAGGAGGGCTGGCGGGTTCGACGAATTCGTCCAAGTCGATTCCATCTGCAATCCAAGTGGTAGCAGCGATGAAAGTCTCCATAAAGGACTGGAAGTCGTGCCTTTTGGTGTTGCCGACCTTGATCGCCGCCAGCTTGTCTTCACGAGCTTCCTTGCAGTGGACTCTTACCAAGGACAACGCTATGTTAGCACCACACCGGGCAGAAGACTTCTTCCATTCTTGCACTCGACCAGGAATCTCATTGAGTCGAGCCATCAGAGATTCCGGGTCATTTTGAAGCGTCGTTGTCGGTATCAAAACCGGCGGATCTCGGGTAGGGGGTCCCGAACTGTGCGTCTAGGCCGGATGGTAACAGGAGGCAAGGAACACGATGTTTTACCCAGGTTCGGGCCCTCTTGATGGAGGTAAAACCCTACGTCCTGCTTGATTAATATTGATGATATGGGTAGTACAAGAGTAGATCTACCACGAGATCAAGGAGGCTAAACCCTAAAAGCTAGCCTATGGTATGGTTGTTGTATGATGAAGTTGTCCTACGGACTAAAACCCTCCGGTTTATATAGACACCGGAGAGGGTTAGGGTTACACAAAGCCGGTTACAATGGTAGGAGATCTTGAATATCCGCATCGCCAAGCTTGCCTTCCACGCCAAGGAAAGTCCCATCCGGACACGGGACGAAGTCTTCAATCTTGTATCTTCATAGTCCTGGAGTCCGGCTGAAGGTATAGTCCGGCTACCCGAACACCCCCTAATCTAGGACTCCCTCAGTAGCCCCTGAACCAGGCTTCAATGACGACGAGTCCGGCGCGTAGATTGTCTTCGGCATTGCAAGGCGGGTTCCTCCTCCAAATTCTTCATAAAAGTTTGTAAACACCAAGAGTAGTGTCCGGCTCTGCAAAATAAGTTTCCACGTATTGCCACAGAGAGAATAATATTAACACAAATCTAATCCGCTGACGTATTCCGCAGCGTGACATCACACTACGGCCAAGCCTTTATTCGAATCGTTTTTACTTTTCCACCTCAGCGTGTTTTGCGAGGCGGTTTCCTTGGCACGTCTTGTCAAAGCAGAGATTGTGTCCCCTTTATTTACAGGATTCTCATCAATACGGACGTGGGTAACCCAATCGTGCCCTTTAGCATGTCTTCTCGATTAAAGGCGAGTCCCAAATGGTTACGGGGAGGGCTCCTGGTATTCAACCTCTTATAAAGAGACCAAGGCCTTACTCCTTTTCTCCAATCTCAAAACAAGTTCGCCCGTCACCTCGAGTTCCAACACCCTACGCTCCAGATTCCAGGCGCTTCGGACCTTCGACAATGTCCGGTTCCGACCTTCAAGGCCGATGGATGCCCTCCTCCGTCACGGGGGAGGACGTGCTAAAGTTGAGAGAGGCTAAGTTCTTGACCGCCGAAATTTTGCATAGGTTGCCTGCTCAAAGGCAAGCTATTCCCAGTCCCCAGCCCGGTGAGAGCGTAGTGTTCATGTCTCACTTCCTTCGGGGGTTAGGCTTCCCGATAGATCCCTTCGTGAGGGGGCTGATGTTCTATTATGGGCTGGAATTTCATGACTTAGCTCCGGAGTCCATCCTCCACATTTCCTCATTCATCGTTGTGTGCGAAGCATTCCTCCGTGTTACTCCTCACTTCGGATTATGGCTCAAGACTTTTGGAGTGGAGCCGCAGATGATCGAGGGACGGCACGCAGAGTGCGGAGGCGCTGTCATAAGTAAGAATGCTGATGCTCCATGGCCCGAGGGCTTCTTTCAAGAGGAGCTCAGCTTGTGGCAACGAGAGTGGTTCTATATCACCGCTCCCAGGGGCACCAAGTGGGTGGAGCCTCCTGCCTTTCGCTTGGGTCCCCCACCACGGCTAGCGTCATGGGTCAACAAAGGATTAGATTGGGGGTTATCCAAAGACGTGCCCTTGTTGCAGGGCCGCATTAGAGATCTCTTAGAAAGAGACCTCAACCTGGTCAAGGTGACACAGGTCATGCTGATTCGCCGAACACTGCCCGGCAAACGTCGCTCCCTTCGTCTGTGGGAGTTTAATCCGGAGGGACCACGAGCTCTCCAGCATTTTATGGGCGCAACGCCCGTGGAGATGTATAAAATGTTCTTCGGATCACAAGCAATGTGTCTGGATTTGACCGAGGATGCAGGTTTAAGCTGCAATCGCCCGGATACTCAAGTAAGTAACCTTGTGCCCGGACTCACTGTCCATAAAATTGTCATAAATTCGCCCCTAAAAGAGTTGTCCTTTTAAACAGGAGTGGATAGCGAAGGCAAAGCTGATCAGGTGTCCGGCTCCCCTTCCTGAGACCAGGCCGGATCCCGTGCTAGTCAGGATGTTGAAGATCGTGCCTTTGGAGGGAAGTGAGGGGGGGGACAAGGAAACTATGGCCTCCTCGAAGGAGGCTGCTCCGAAGGGAAGAACCAACAATTCCTCTCCTAAGGGGAAGAAGAGGGCCGCCTCTGACAACCCAGAGACCATGGCCTCAAAGTGGGGGGGAAAGTCCTCGTCAGAGGGTCCGACGTCCGGGAGATCCTCGGCCGAACTACGCCCTCAAAGGGATCTGCCCTCCAGCGAGCCGTAAGTAGAGAAAGATTTTCCTTTAGAGGGATGAGAGAAATCCTTGCTTTTTATCTGAGAAGATTAACCGAAATTTTACTTTGTAGCTCTGACCTCAGCCCTTCTCAGCTGAGCTCGTCTTCGGGGGATCTTCTTCCAGAGATGATGGAGAGTGGAACGCCTCCCCTTGCCGTACCGCCTAGCGAGGCGGGCGACCCTGAGGTGTCGTCGCGGAGGGCTTCTCCGAATCCGGCAGGGGTGGAAGGTAGCCATATGTCCCCCCAAGGTTCTCCGCGTCCGGCCTTCGATGGAGGTCATAGGATGAGTCCGGCATCGTCCGATGCGTGGTCGGAGGAGCTGATGATTCTGCTGGGGCGAGCTTCTATCTCAGAGGAGCACCGTGCATTGATGGGTACGGTGATTGGAAGGATTTCGTCCACGGAAAGCGGATTGCATGAGGCCGTCAGAAGTTTGCTGACGGGTTTTGAGGTACGTTTGATAATGTACTTCTTTGTCAATTGCGCATAAACAAGATGTGCCCTGTGTAGATAGTAGCCCCTGAGACTCTGTGCGTTGTCAAAATTGACGTCGTGCAGAGGATCATAATCCCAGGTCTAAAATGTCGCCTTTGTATACAGGTGGCGAAGTGTCCGGAATCGAGCCGAACTGATGATTTTGCCGAACTAAAGCGGCAACTTGACATGGCAGATGCCGACATCGCGCTCGTCAACGAGCGGCTTGATGAGGCTCAAGGTATGCAATTCCTCGGGCGGCCTCTGGTAAGAGGAGCTTTATGCCAGTATCTTACAATGTGTGTGCTTGACGCAGATGGTGCGGCCGCCGTGGAGAGCCTTCGGGCGGAACTTGCCCGAGCTAAGGAACAAGCCAGGAAAAGTGATGCGGCTGTCGAGAAGGCCCTTGAAGAGCTGAGAGCCGAACAGGCTGCTCACTGCCGAAGCAAGAAGGAGATGGCCGTGATGGCCGTGAAGTTAAAAAGTGCTGCTGACCATTGCAAGTTTCTTGAGAAAGAAGACCAGGCGAGACAGACGGACTTAGAGAAGGCCGTTGCTGATGCCAAGGACGCTCGCTCTGTGATGAGAGCTGCGAAGGAGGAGCTGCATCAGGCCGGACAGATTGCGGCTGGAAAGCCCTTTATGCTGCGGAGGAAGTTTTGCGATCCGAAGTTTGCTCCGTTGGACCGGATGTGGAGTGCGGAGGACACCTATCTGGATTTGGCAGCGAGTGCTGGTGATGCGACCGAATACTTTCGAGATCAAGAAGATCGCGAAGTGGAAAGGCTTTTCTGGTCGCAGTTCCAGAATCCAGAGCGTCCACTGGCAGTGGACGATCGTCTGGCTCAATGGGCCGAACTGAATAGATTGTCCAGACTCGCCATGAAGTACGTCATGGGTCATTTGTGGCCAGGGAGATCGGAGCCGAAGAGTAATTTCAGCTTGGTGCAGCAATTCCTTGACGCGGTGCCACGTATCAATGCAATGAAGAGGTCAGCATGCATAGAGGGCGCACGGATGGCTCTTGCCCGTGTCAAGACATACTGGGCAGAGATGGAGACCACCGTTGTTGCATCCCGAGATTCGGACAAAAGCCGAGTACCCTCCGAGCACTATTTTCAGGAAGTCCTTAAAGGCGCTCGTGTAATAGAGACGCAGTGCTCGAAGGATGCTATGTTCTGATAGCATATGTAATTATAAAGGAATATTTTGATGAATTGTAGTAGCCTTTTATACTTGTGCCTTCAAGTATTTGGAACACCTCCTGTGCGGCTGTTTTAAGATATATATACAAAATCTGAAAGATTGCAGTCGTTGGCTTCAGCCCCCGCGCACATAGTGTGGGGGTGCTCGCAGAAGGTGCATTTTCACACTTAATCCAACGTCTTGGTCCTACAAAGGAGGTGATAGCGCAGCGAGCTAGGAAACCGGACTATAATGCTTTAACACTTTCACTTAGCCATAGGAGCTTGACAATGGGACTATTTAGGTAGCCCCTAGTGGCGACTGCGCTCGCCCGAATTCGGGGCGCGTATGTGCCTGGCCGGGAAACGGCCCTTCGTTAATGCGGAGGAATCCTACAGATTCCGGAGAGTCATCGAGTGGTTGACCAGTCTCATGCCATATCATGGCAGTCGGTTTTCGGCTTTCTCTACTGAGGTGCTCGCCTGGCCGAACCAGGGCACAATCGCAGTAGTTCTCCTGGTGCCGCCTTAGCCGATAGAGCGGAACGTAAGGCGGCCAAACACAGGAGCCGGGCAACCCAACATTTGACCAAAATCATGACTCAGAGCTGATGCATATAAGGCCAAAATCGCGACGCCGAATACTCCCTAAGGTATTTGGTCTTTATGAGAACAGGCGAGGTAACGCTCTGAGGTATAAGCCCCTAGTGTCTAGGTACGTGCAAGAATTCTGACGTGGCCACATGCCAAGACGCCAGCCTCCTCCTTGGTCATAGAACCAGGGGATGTGTATCAACAAGAGACAGTAAAAAAGGTTTACGCAGGGTCTTAATCTGAAAAGAATCCTTGGAACGGGTCCCTACTGCACGTCTGCGCCTGTGTCTCCGTTGTGCCGTA
Organism: Triticum urartu; assembly: GCF_003073215.2. NCBI lineage: Eukaryota > Viridiplantae > Streptophyta > Magnoliopsida > Poales > Poaceae > Triticum > Triticum urartu. The sequence continues at coordinate 19,981,333 of NC_053028.1, forward strand.
TCCTGGACGGGCGCAGCATGACGTTCATCTATAAAAAAAGAGCAACTAAGTTGAAAAAGGGGCGTGCCGAACAAAAGTTATATGAAATAAACAAAGTGTAAAGTAAAATATGAAAAATTGAGCTTTATTGTCTCTTATTTTATATGTGTGAAGCCCCTAGTGCAGGGGTATATGGCCACTAAGCCTTTATCAACGATACTTTTGTGTCGGACTCGTCTATCCGTGTCCGTGGTCTTAATGACCTGTTCCGATGTTCTGGCTGGTGAAGCCATTGTATTGTGGGGCTGTTAAAGCGGCCGAACAATCCTCCGCTTGGGGGAGGTGTTCTCACTACTTCCCCTTTAAGGAGATGATGCCGTGTGGACCGGGCATCTTAAGCGTAAGAGTTGCATAATGCGGTATTGCGTTAAAGCGGGCGAAAGCTTCGCGTCCCAGTAGTGCTTGATAGCGACTTGAGAATGGGACGATGTGGAAAGTCAGCTTTTCGCGACGAAAGTTATCGGCAGAGCCGAAAATAACCTCGAGCCGGAGAAAACCCATGCAATGGGTGTCCGGACCTGGCGTTACTCCTTGAAAGGAGGTTTTGCTGTGGCGAATTCTTTTTGGGTCGATCCCCATGTGGCAGATTGAGTCCTGATATATCAGGTTGAGTCCGCTACCACCGTCCATAAGGACATTTGAAAACTGGAGTCCGCCAATTATTGGATCGAGTACCAGGGCAGTCCCGCCTGGGTTCCTGACACTTCTAGAATAATCCAGATGATCGAAGATGATTGGTTTTGACAACCAGTGGCGGGATTCCTTTGGGATAGGCCGTGGGGCGCGTACCTTTATGGGCGCCGCACGTTTTGTTATGTGGAGTAAGTTTACTGTTTTTACTTCTTGTCGGAAATTCTTTTGTTTCCTGGTACTCTTCTTTTGGGGTTCGTCCTCGTCTTCGCTTGGTGTGTCGAGCCCCTTTTGTTCGGCATTGAGTCTGCCGGACTGTTTGAAAACCCAACAATCCCTATGGGTATGGTTAGCAGGCTTTTCGGGAGTGCTGTGTATTTGACATATCCTATCCAAGATTTTGTTTAGGTTGGATAGGTCGCCCTGTTATCTTGGAGGGGCGGCTTTTTCTGATTCTGTCGTGAGCTTTTGAATCCGGCGTTGACTGCCGTGCTCTTCGGACTTTTTCCTTAGTCCGGTGACGGTCCTTATTGCGTCGCGGTTTTCCGTTTCCATCCCTAGTTTCGGATGTACTTGGGTCACTGGTGCTGCATCTTGCCAACCAGCTGTCCTCTCCTGCGCAAAAGCGGGTCATGAGGCTTGTTAGTGCGGCCATTGTTCTTGGCTTTTCTTGGCCGAGGTGTCTGGCGAGCCATTCGTCTCGGACATTATGCCTGAAAGCCACTAAGGCTTCAGCGTCCAGACAGTCGACTATCTGATTCTTTTTAGTAAGAAATCTATTCCAGAATTACCGAGCTGACTCTCCGGGCTGTTGAGTTATGTGACTAAGATCGTCTGCATCCGGAGGGCGGAAATATGTCCCATGAAAATTTGCTCGGAAAGCGTCCTCGAGCTCTTCCCAACTTCTGATTGTGTTTTCAGGAAGGCTTTTGAGCCAATGCAGGGCTGGCCCTTTAAGCTTGAGGGGTAAGTATTTTATGGCGTGGAGGTCATCTCCTCTAGCCATATGTATGTGGAGGATATAATCCTCGATCCAGACTCCAGGGTCTGTTGTTCCATCATATGCCTCTATGTTTACGGGTTTGAATCCCGCTGGTAATTCATAATCCAGGACCTCATCGGTGAAACATAGGGGGTGTGCGGCACCCCTGTATTTGGGTGTGCCGGATTCTGATAATGGCTTTATTGCATTGCTTACGAGAGCTTGCTTTCTTGGCCCCTAAATGGACCTGGCTGGGCCATGATGCGAATCCTTAAGTGGGTCGCATGCCGGCTTAAGTGCGGCGCTGCTTGCCGCTTTATGCTGGCCATGGGGTCGTCTATCCGACCGTGTGGCATTCTCACTTTTGGAATGCGAGGGCTCTAAGGCCTCCTCATCGAATTCAGGCAGTAGCTTTCACTTCGGATAGCTTTTAGTGCAGCGACTGTCGCCATATTTGTCTGCGGTATTGATTACTTTACTCCATCTGATCCTGAGTGCATATTCCGCAGTTTTTAGCTTCCGCTTCTGCTTTTTCAGGCTGCGTGCGGTTGCAACGAGCCGTTTGTGGAGGTTCTTCTGCTTCGTGGGCTTGTCCGGCGTAGGGTCGTCCAGAATGCCATTTTCGCCGGGGGAGGGATGTTCGGTTTCTCTATCCGGGTTGGCCTATTGGGACGGTTGCTCTAAGGCATGCTCATCGTCTACCGGCTCATCCTGCTCTATGGTTGGGTCTTTATCGAGGCGGGGCTTGGGTCGGCGTTTACGCTGATGCTTTGATTGTTTTTCGAGAGATCGATCCCTCTTTCCATCCCCGTTTTCATCGTTGTTGCTTCCTTTAGGGGTATCCACCATGTACACATCGTGAGATGAGGTGGCTGTCCAATGCCCTATAGGCGTTGGTTCTTGGTTGTCTCCTGCATCGTCGTCCATACCATTGATGTCTTCGGAGTCGAAGTCGAGCATGTCAGTTAAGTCGTCGACAGTGGCTACGAAGTGGGTGGTGGGTGGGTTTTGAATTTCTTCATCATTCGAACCCCATCCTTGCTGACCGTAGTCCGGCCAGGGCTCTCTTGATAAAGAGAGAGACTTTAGCGAATTCAGGATGTCGCCGAAGGGCGAGTGCTGAAAGATGTCTGCGGCGGTGAACTCCATTATCGGCGCCCAATCGGATTCGATCGGCAGGGGCGCGGGGGGCTCGGAGTTCGGAAAGGAATCCGGCTCGTCGGAGTCACGGACCATGCGGAGTGCGGGGCTGGAGTTCGACTCGATCGCCTCTGAGATCGCAGCCCCTAAGGCAGCGTCCAACCGCTGATCCTCGATCGGCGCAGTAGGCTCTGAATCAATGGTCGGAACCGATGCGTGTGCGGCCTCCAAGGCACTGTTCGGCGGCAGAGCTATATCATGCCCATCGAGATAGTGCGGCGCGCTTGGCTGTGGCTCGAATCCATCGAAGATCAAGTCCCCGCGGATGTCAGTCGTGTAGTTTAGGCTTCCAAACCTGACCTGATGGCCAGGGGCGTAGCTTTCGATCTGCTCAAGGTGGCCAAGCGACTTGGCCCGCAGTGCGAAGCCGCCGAAGACGAAGATCTGTCCGGGGAGAAAAGTCTCACCCTGGACTGCATCGTTGTTGATGATTGAAGGAGCCATCGGGCCTAAAGGCGACGACACAGAGGAACTCTCAATGAAAGCACCAATGTCGGTGTCAAAACCGGCGGATATCGGGTAGGGGGTCCCGAACTGTGCGTCTAGGCTGGATGGTAACAAGAGGCAACGAACACGATGTTTTACCCAGGTTCGGGCCCTCTTGATGTAGGTAAAACCCTACGTCCTGCTTGATTAATATTGATGATATGGGTAGTACAAGAGTAGATCTACCACGAGATCAAGGAGGCTAAACCCTAAAAGCTAGCCTATGGTATGGTTGTTGTATGATGAAGTTGTTCTACGGACTAAAACCCTCCGGTTTATATAGACACCGGAGAGGGTTAGGGTTACACAAAGTCGGTTACAATGGTAGGAGATCTTGAATATCCGCATCACCAAGCTTGCCTTCCACGCCAAGGAAAGTCCCATCCGGACACGGGACGAAGTCTTCAATCTTGTATCTTCATAGTCCTGGAGTTCGGCTGAAGGTATAGTCCGGCTACCCGAACACCCCCTAATCCAGGACTCCCTCAGTCGCACTTGGCCAGAGTGATGAGTCGATCTGTGAAACTGCCACCTTCAGACGTGCGAGTAACTTGCGACGCTGGCGAGACGGGATTCCAGTCGAAGCACATTCATAGCAGTTTTGTCGCAAACCGGAGAAACGATAGGGTCCAGACCCGTCTCGATCCTTCCGGTTTCCTTGTCAAAGTTTTGGCAGAATTCTGTGATCAAAGAGTTAGTGAGTCGACTGGACAGGATTAACTCGCAAGCAGCAAAGCAGTCGGATTAAAAGGAGTACCTTCCAGCATAAGATAGAGCTTTTTAGCAAGAGTTCTCAGATAAGCTTCCGTGTCATTTCTCTTACGGATCGCGAACTCCAGGTTCTCATTCAGGGCAATCTTGTCCTTCTTCAGACGACTCACTTCTCGGTTAGACTCATTGAGACAAGACTTCAGCTTGTTCACCTCCCCTTCCAACGCTCCGACTGAAGCCAGCTTCTGGTCTGCAAGGGCAGTCTTATCTTGAGCTTCCTTCTGCGCAGCTACAAGGTCCAAGTCCTTCTTCTCCAGAGCCAACCTCATTTTCTCTGCAAAAGAAGCAATCGAATCAAACAAGAGACCGAAGAAATATCTTAAAAGATGATCGACGTGAACAGTCAACAGGCAGTTACCTTCCATACCAGCAGCTTCATCTTGAGCTTTCTTCAACTTCTGTTGGGACAGTTCCAAGACGAGGTTGAGTTGCCTCTGCTTCTCCTCAAATTCGGCAAACTTAGAAATGAGAGTACAAGATTTCTACAGGAGGTAAAAGACGTGTCAAATGACAAGATCAAAGGTTATTTACTTCCGAGTGAATGAAACTTAAAAGTTTACTCAGACCCCAGCCGACTGCCCGCAGTCGACTGCGGTCTCGGGGACTACACCCAGCGGGTGCACTTGGCGTGCCCCCACTGATTCAGACCCAACTCGACTGGTCTTCCTGGGTCGAGTAAAAAAAGAGAGAACTATTCAGACCCCGGCCAACTGCCAGCAGTCGACCGCGGTCTCAGGGACTACACCCAGTGGGTGCACTTGACATGCCCCCACTGGTTCAGATCTCATTTGACCAGTCCGCCAGGGTCGAGTGGAAGAAAAGAAAGAAAAAAAAGAACTCAGACCTCAGTCGTCTGCCCGCAGTCGACTGCGATCGTGCACTTAGCATGCCCCCACCGATTCAGATCCCACTCGCCCAGGCCGAGTGGAAGAGCGCAAATACCAAAGACAACAAAACACCCAGTGGGTGTACAAATTCGATGCAAACAATAAGAGATTGTATGGAAGAAAATATTTCAGGTAGCATATCCTAATAGAACAAGGTCAGTCGAAAGTTTACTTACCTGGACATTGGCCCAGAGAGCAGCGCTGGCGTCGTAAGCAGCCTGGCTATTCTCGTGCACCGTCTTCATCCGCTCCATCATCACGTTAGCCTGACGGATGGCTTCCGCAGCCGCGTCCGACTGGTTTGCCGGAACATGGTAGTTGGTGAAGAAGGGGGTAGATGACCCAGGTGCGGCAGCTTGGAGCTCCGAAGCGTGAGGTTGGATGACTGAAGGAAACACCGGTACAATCGACGGTGCAGGGCGCTCACTCGACAATGGTACAGCGAAAGTTACAGACGCCTCGCCTGCGTCTTTAGACTGTCGGACGGTTGGTTTTGTCGTCGGTCCCTGCTGAGACGTCTTGCTAGCTGCTACCTTTTTGTTCTTTCTGGGCCTAGGGGCCGCATCTTCATCATCATCTGGAAGATCGATGATGTTGGGTGGAGCTGCAGGGAAATCAGTCGACCCCAAGTGAATCGCCAGAATTCAATTGACAAGTAATCAAAAGAACGAGATCATAAGAGTTTTTACCTGGGCTGGAGGTAACCGCGTCCTCCATCTCCTCGTCTCAATATTGGTAGGAAGAAGTTCCAGATGTAGCAGCACTGCAAATGTCAACATTCAGCCGGTTATGTTCTGTTGCTCGAGTCGACCAAAAGAACGGATCTGATGATTACCCGGAGATGGTGGGGACGGTCTCTTTGATTCTGGGCAAAGCCTTCGGTGGTTTAGAGGAGGTGGCTTTCGATGCTTTGGGCGCAGGAGGCGGCACAGTCTTGAGATGTTTAGATACCTTCTCAGTTGGCGCTGGGGAAGACGTCCGAGGGCGCTTCGAAGAATGCCGAGTCGGTGTGGCCGCCAGGACCGGGGTGCTTGCCGAGTCTTGAGCGTGCTTGGACCTCCTCTCTCTGCGAGGACGCGAGTCAACCTCTTCGTCATCACTCGAGTCGTCGCTCTCCTCGTCCTCCTCTGCATCCGAGTGCCACTCGCCACTCTCGCCCCCGCTCGCCCCTTCCTTGACGTCTTGCTCCTGCACTCCATTGGGCATCGAGTACATATCAATGAGAGCCTGAAAAGACAATGAACGAAAGAAATACAATCGACCGTCAACAAGGTGTTACACAGTGAATCGAGAAGATACTTGACAATGCAGAATCATACATGTTCTGGCTGGCGCGAATGGTCGAATGGAATCACCCTCCTAGACCTCCGGGGGTTATCTTTGTTGCCGGTGATTCCTCTCAGCCATTTCTCCATCGTGTCTTCACTAACGTCCTCCGGGTGGATCCGAGTGGAGTCCTCGAGTCCCGAGTACATCCACATAGGATGGTCACGGGCTTGGAGTTGTTAGATGCGTCGACTGGGGAAGACCTCCAGCAGGTCCATTCCAGTCACCCCGTCGCAGACAAGTTGGACGACCCGCTCGACCAACGCCTTCACCTGCGCCTTCTCTTCCGGGATCATCCTCAAGGAGGAGGGCTTCTCCACTCGAGCCAAGGAAAAGGGGGGAAGTCCAGTTGACTGACCCGGGGTCGGCTGGTCCTTACAGTAAAACCAGGTCGACTTCCAGCCCCGGACCGAGTCAGGAAGGATCATAGCTGGGAACGTGCTCTTATTCCTCATTTGGATTCCATGGCCCCCGCACATCTGAATCACGTGCGTCCTCTCGTCACTCGGGTTGGCCTTCTTGACCGACTGGGAGCGGCAGGTGAATATGTGCTTGAATAGACCCAGTGCGGTCGACAACCCAAGAAATTTTCGCACATCGACACAAAGGCGGTAAGATACACTATGGTGTTTGGAGTAAAGTGGTGGAGTTGATCCCCGAAGAAGTTCAAAAAACCACGAAAGAAAGGATGGGGAGGCAAAGAGAACCCGCGGTCGACGTGAGTGGCGAGGAGAACACACTCACCCTCCAGCGGCCGCGGTTCGGTCTCGTTCCCCGGGAGCCGCGCCGATTCGTGGGGGATCAGTCCCCCCTCAACCAGGTCGTCGAGGTCGTCCTGGCTGATCGTCGAGCGGATCCAGTCGCCCTGGATCCAGCCCGGTGGCAGGCCGGATCTTGACGAGGATCCACCCCGGCGGCAGGCCGGATCTTGACGAGGATCCACCCCGGCTGGTCCTTTTTCCTTTCGCCTTCGCGGTCGCCTTCTTTGCACGCTCCAACGCCACCGTCTTCTCCTTTCCCATGGCGGCGGATCGAGTCCGAGCGAGGCTACGACGCCGAGAGCGGAAGCGGGTGCAGCGGAGAAATCTGAGGAAGAAGGAGAATGAGGGTGCACTGTTCAAAAGCCTGATCCGGTGCCTTTTATAAGGACACTTTCGAGTGACTGACGTGTAGGCCCAGACGATCTTATCAAACCCCGCAACAGTCGCGCGCGCGATACGTGGCAAAAAAGGTGGCGCGGGAATCGAGGCGACCTGCCTAATCTGTCCCGATTACCACGGCCTCGCCCGTCCGGCGCGCTTCCCAAAATTCAAATCCCGCGAAATCCGCGGACAGCAGAACAACTTGTCAGACGAAAGACATCCTTCGCATCATCATTCGGAACTCTTCCGTAAAAGTTCACTCGACAAAAACTAAGAATGGACCAAGGCGACTGAAAAAGAAGTTAGTGTCATCCCCTCAGTTCATTGATCCAGAGCAAGATATACTCATAGCACGAAAAATGAGTCGGAAGTGTTCTCAACTCCTTCCTCACTCAAACCCTGATCCATTCGGGGGCTAATGATGAAGCTATGTACCTAGGGTAGGGTCATGGATCTGTTCAAGATACCCTCCCCAAGGACATCCCTAAAGGTACCAGGAGCATTCGAAGAAAAATCATCATCCACTCGACCATGAAGTTATGTTCCACTCGACAATCCTGAAGACACTCGACCGTATAGATAATCACTCGACTATCAGAAGATCTAGAGCCTCTCCACTCTGCAACGATTGGGAATTAAGTCATAGCTTTAATGGTCATTATGTATCTTTATTGCAGGCGTTACCAGTAACGTCTCCATCTTTATGTACCTTAAACCCTTTGTAATTGAGGGCGGGAGGGGTCTGGCGAACTCTATATAAGCCACCCCCCTCCTCAGGGACAAGGGTTTGCACCCCCTATAACACACACGCATATAATCCAGTTGACTGCCTACGGGCTTCGAGACGTGGGGCTGTTACTTCCTCTGAGAAGGGCCTGAACTCGTAAAACTCGCGTGTACAACTCCTTCATAGGTAGGATCTTGCCTCTACATTCCTACCCCCCATTCTACTGTCAGACTTAGAACCACGACACTATGCTCAATTCTGTCAATTGCTCAACAGTAATTCATCCACCCACCGTAAAATACTTATGCTCTTGAGAGAAGCCACTAGTGAAACCTATGGTCCCCAGATCTATCTTTATCATATTAATCTTTCAATACTTAGTTATTTCCTTTGCTTTTTACTTTGCTTTTATTTTACTTTGCATCTTTATCATAAAAATACCAAAAATATTATCTTATCATATCTATCAGATCTCACTCTCGTAAGTGACCGTGAAGAGATTGACAACCCCTTATCGCGTTGGTTGCGAGGAGTTATTTGTTTTGTGTAGGTACTAGGGACGCGCGCGGAACCTTCTATTGGATTGATAGCTTGGTTCTCAAAAACTGAGGGAAATACTTACGCTACTTTGCTGCATCATCCTTTCCTCTTCGGGAAAATCCAACGCAGTGCTCAAGGGGTAACAGTGCTCCATCCCACGACATCACCATTCACCACCATTCCTTTGCATGCAGATTCGGATCGCTGGCTTTAGATGCTTTGTATTAGGTTTTGTATCCCTAAAGTATCTCTAAACGTATATATTTATGTTACTGTACCTGCCTACCAGCTGGAACCACCCCATTAAATTTCCATTCCCGTGTTAATATTTGCAGCCGCCCTCTACTGTTTCTCTGTCCCCATCGTTATCTCCTCCCCCACGCCCACGACCCGCACCATCACGATCCCTCTGCCTTCCTCCGTCTCGGGCTCCCGGCGAGGAACCGCCGTGCTCCGGCCCGCGCCGCCGTGCCCTCAACACACAGGTCCAACCACGGCTACCCCTACCTCCTGTTCGGCCTGGCACCATCTCCAACACCAACCACGCGTCGCTGGTGCCCGAGACGAAGCTCCGCGGCCACATCGCCCATAGCCGCTGATGGACCGGACCTCTCTGCCACCCCGCACACGGCCACCGATGAATCCAGGTACAGTGGAAGCACGTTGCCGACGACCTGTCACTACAGATCCAGAACAGGCTGAAACTTCGGGGATGAAGGCCGGCGACAAGGCAAGGACTATCCAGCGAGCTCTTCTCCAAGTCATGTTCGTTCCTCATTATTTTTCTCTCTGAATATTTTCTTTCCTCGATTTTAAGTCCGATCAAAAATATAGAAACCAGCAAGTATTCATCCACGTTTTCTTACGAAAAGCCTCTTTCTTTTATTTTGAATATAATTCTACTTACCTTTTTCCAATCTTTTTCAAAAAATCTATTCCTGCTTTTTTGATCCAGTTTCTATTATTCTTCTCGATAGATTCTATCTTAAAACATACATTGTTAACACAATAAAACTTCCCATTTCTTTCTATTGAGATGAAAAAGAAAAGTTTCCTGGATTTTTTTTGTACGAGCGAGATCTTCTCGAAGTCATTTTCTTTCCTCTTTTTTCTCTCCAGATTGTTCGGTCCACCTCTTCTCTCTGAAAAGTTTCCTAAAATCCTTGTGTACAAGATTAGATTTGTGGTGTTCAAATCTGTTTTATCGACGGGGATGAATCTGGGAAATTAATAGTTTTTCGTTATTGTGATTTGCAATTTTCACATTCAGAATTTTTGGGACGAACTATCATGGTCTTATCCGAAATTTTGTCTATTAATCAGTGAATTTTCACTGTGTGCTTTTTGAGTTTGCCTGATTAATGTGTCTGCTAATGGATCTCTAATTATACTAATTATTTTTTGATGCATCATAGAACAATGTCATCAAGTACTATGACCGTCGATGTTGTAAATTACCTGACGGGTCTATCGTCTTGGAATGTATTTGCTGATGAACCATGTTATCTGAAATTTATGTGATGATGGTTAACCAGTGCATCAAGATTCAGTGTCAAGTTATTTCTGTGCATCGATGGTTCTGATAAAGAGAGTTGTTTGCAGCTAATCAAAATTAGGCAGTGAATTTTCCATGTGGTTGTTAGTCCCCATTCGCAGTGTTAATCCCCAGTTTGATTAGTACTCCCTCCGTCCCATCATATAAGAACACTCTTATATTATGGGATGGAGGGAGTACTTTCTAGCTAATTAACTACCCAGCAAGCATGGTCACTAATGTAAGCTTCGTTTTTCTGCTTTTCACTTGCTCACTGAACATATGTTGTCTGTAGTTAGCTGTTATGTAGCTGTCGGACAGGTCGCTCGACGGCGAAGCTATTTTAATTACTAGTTAAGTAATCAACCAGGAAGATCATGTTTTGATATTATCCAATAGCATGTTCAGTGAATCGTATGTATAGAACCTTGCTCTGCATGTGTTTTGCCAGCATGTATGCTTGACAATTCCCCTAGTCAGCGCTTAGTCATTTGGTTCATCTAATTTAGTACCCAGACCAGATTATCAGGCAACTATGGTTCATCTAATTAACATGATGTACCCAGACCAGATTATCCAGCAACTATGGTTCATCTAATTTAGTATCAAGTATCTCTGTTATGGTGTTGTCATCTTTGTGTAACGCTTGCTAATTCAGGTGTTAAATTCCGAACCTTCCTAGTGACACTGTCTCATTTGCTAGGTGATCAATAAATATAGAATTGTTCTCTGGAAGTCAGCTTTTGTTTTTGCTATTTGTACAGAAATTGACAGTTTTTAGATGGACCCACTAGGGATGGTATTTGGAAAGAAATTGTTCTCTGAAACTCAACTTTTGTTTTTGCTATTTGGACATAAATTGACAGTTTTTAATTCTAGAAGGTACTGACAAGTTTGCTATGTGATGAAAAACAGAGTTGTCTCTCTGAAAATTGATTTATTTAATTGCCGCATCAGCAAAAAAAATTGAAATACCCCCCTGAAACAGTGCCGGAGCCAAGGGGGGACGAGCAGGGGCCAGCCCCCCCCCCCCCCAAACGATCGAGCGAACATCACGTATCAACGGTTAATTAGCGATAGGATTTGCACGCACAACATTGTCGGCCCCCCCTATCCTTACGTTTTTTTTAGAATCTTGCAAAGCTTTATTACTGAATCATAATGTTCATAGGTACAAAAAGAAGATTGCCGGGTTGTCCTAGCCTGGTGTGTCGGCCAAACCCTAAAGATAAAGCATGCTTTGCGAGATTATGGGCCTCTGTATTGGAGGTCCTATACTCATGAGTAAACGAACATGAAATAAAGGTAGTTGCTCTAGCCTTGATTTCTTCGACAATGGCTCCAAAGTCTGCTGAGCTTCCTTGCCTGATTGCATCTACCACCACCTTGCAATCGGAGGCCACCAGTAATTGGTTGATATAGAGATCTTCTGAAAGAGCTAATGCCTCCCGAACAGCTAGTGCTTCTAGCACCTGGGGGTTGCGCAGTCCACTGATAACGAGAGCTGACGCTCCCATGAACAAACCCCTTTCCTCCCTGCAAACCACACCAACTGCGCCAAACGTGCCCGAGCATGACACAACCGCGTCCACATTGAGCTTGTAGTGATCTGTTGGTGGCGGAATCCACGTATGATCTCGTGGTACTGCTATCCCATGTGCTTTCTCCTTCTTCAAAAACTCTATATCTGATAAGTAAGCTTTGATGAAGTTGTCAGTGGCAAACGGAGTCTGGTATATATCTTCATGTATAGCTTTCCGCCTTGCACTCCAAATAACCCACATAGTACAATCATCAACTAAAATTGCTCTGGTGGAAGAGACTCATTCATAGCAAAGAGCCATAACCGTGCGTCAGGCTCCGAAGTTGCCAACATGTGCTCGACCATCTCGTCTTCTGAAAGTGCCCATACACACCTAGACGCATTACACTCCAACAAAGAATGTCGCCAGCTATCCTGCCCTCCACAGAGGGAGCAAGCACTCGTAGTGTCCATATGACGATGGTTTAGGACATCTCCCGTAGGGAGTGAGTGTTGCGCCAATCGCCAAGTGAAAAAACGCAGTTTCCGTGGCACTGGCATGTTCCATAGCGAGTTCCAACCCCTCATCTCATGTTCAGAGTTGGAAGGATCCTCCCTTTCCTCCAGCCATGCCCCGCGCCCAATCTTGATCTTGACAATCATCTTATAAGCTGAGCATACGGAAAAACACCCCCTTGGGTTAGCATTCCACGCCCAGAAATCGTCCACAAGCCGTGTACAGAGCGGGATTTGCAAGATGGCCTCCACGTCAATAGGTATGAACACCTGTCTGAGAAGGTCCTCTCGCCACGCAGCTCTAGTATGGTCGATCAGATATGAAACCAGTTGCGGTGGGTCAGCAACTAAAGAGGCAACTGGCTTCATCATTCCATCCCTTGGGATCCAACTATGTTGCCATATGTTCGTGGTAGTTCCATCACCAATACGCCGGATAGCTCCTTGGGGTGATAATATCTCTCCCATCAAGGATAGATTGCCACACCTGAGAAGGATGTGGACCTAGTTGAGCTTCCAGGACTGAACATTGTGGGAAATATGATGCTTTAGGGATTTGTGCACTAAGGGAGGAGGGATCATTCAATAATCTCCAAACTTGCCGAGACAAAAGGGCCAAGTTGAAGATCTCTATATCCCGAAAGCCAAGTCCTCCCAAACTTTTCGGTCGGGTCATCAAATCCCAAGCTACCCAACATGGTTTCCTCTTGCCTCTCTTACTTCCCCACCAAAATTGGCGAATGAGTGACGGAATGCTTTCACAAAGGCCTCGAGGTAATCTGAAGCAAGACATCGAAAAAACTGGTAAAGCTTGAGCCACAGATTTTATGAGAACCTCCTTTCCTGCCACTGGTAAAAGTTTCTCCATCCATCCCTTTATCCTTTCCCAAACTCTGCCTCGTAAATATTTGAAGGTGCCATTTTTGGACTGTCCAACATCGGTCGGCAGACCCAAGTACTTTTCACTCAAAGATTCATTATGCACATTAATAATATTCTTTATATCCACTCTAAGGGTCTCCGGACATCCCTTGCTGAAAAAGATGGACGATTTATCATGGTTTACCCCTTGGCCTGAGGCCAAGCAATATGCATCAAGTAGGTTTGAAACCTCATTTGCCCCCTGGACACTAGACTTGAAAAGCAGCAGGCTGTCATCTGCAAACAAAAGATGGTTCACTGCCGGAGCTGTGGGCGCCACCTTTATGCCACCGAGCACTAATGACTGAGAACTGTGTTTTAAAAGGCACGAAAGGCCCTCCGCTGCAATCAAGAATAAGTAAGGGGAAATAGGATCTCCCTGCCTGATACCTCTGGAAGGTGAGAAACTCTCCAATCTTTCTCCATTAAACAAGACCGAGAACGAAACAGAAGTGATCATTCTCATAACTGTATGGATCCAATCTGGTGCAAAGCCAAGCTTAACCATAATTGCCTTTAGATAAGGCCACTCTAGTCTGTCATATGCCTTCATCATATCAAGCTTAAGTGCACACAAGCTGTTTGTCTTGGATCTGTTTCTCTCCATGAAGTGCAAACATTCATACGCACATATAATATTATCTGTGATTAACCTCCCGGGAACAAAGGTTGATTGCTCCTTCGAGATAATATCTGGCAATATCAACTTCAATCTATTCGCCACCACTTTAGAAGCAATTTTATAAATTACATTGCAAAGGCTGATAGGCCTAAACTGGGTAAGGATAGTGGGGTTTTGTACCTTGGGTATCAACACGAGTACCGTATCATTAATACTTGCAGCAGTCTCCTCTCCACGGACAATCCGAAGCACCACTTTAGTTATTTCATCACCACAAATGTCCCAGTGGCGCTGATAAAAGTGTGCAGGAAAACCATCTGGGCCTGGTGCCTTCATGGGAAACATCTGAAACAGGGCCTGCTTTACTTCCTCATTTGAGTACGGGGCACAAAGCGAAGCATTCATCTATGGTGTTACTTTCCGAGGCACATGTTGTAATATGTCATCTACCCCCTGCACACCTTCCGTCGTGTACAAAGTTTTATAGAAATCTGTCACAAGTTGTTTCATCTCAGCCTTGTCATCTACTCGTATACCCAGCGCATTGTATAGAGCTCGAATCATGTTCTTCCTTCTCCGCATATTAGCTCTCATGTGAAAAAAAATTGTGTTGTGATCACCTGCAGTCAGCCACTGTATGCGAGATCTTTGTCTCCACATTATCTCCTCCCTATGATAGAGCTCAACCAGTCGTTCATTCAACTTTTGCTCAAGGTGATTTGGAGCAGTCCTAGACGGGACACTACGGAGCCTCTCTAGCTCCGCTTTTGCCTTCTTGATCTCTTTCCTAACACTTCCAAAAGTTGCATCATTCCATGCCGAGAGGTTCTTTGACAGCAGCTCCAATTTTCTGCGAATCCCCTCAACTCCTTGACCAGCTTGCAGTTCGCTCCATCCTGAGCTGATAGAGTCACGCCACGATTCATGTGACTCCCACATTACTTCGTACCTGAAGCTCGGTTTAGGACGTGGTAAAACCTCTTCAAACTGTAGGAGTATTGGTCCATGGTCTGAGGAGGCCGAAGTTAAGTTTGTAACCTTGTCCATAGGGTAAAGCGCAGCCCAATCAGCTGTGGCCATCGCTCTGTCTAGCCTCACGCGTGTGTAGGATCCCCCAGTCACTTTTTTCTCAAAGGTCCAAAATCTGCCATGATAACCCAAGTCCATCAACATGCAAACGTCAACCGCATCACGGAAACCTTGTATTTGTGCATTACTCCAATTAGCAACACCCTCATGTTCATCCGGACATAACACTTCGTTAAAATCCCCCAAACATAGCCAAGGGAGGTTGCTGAAAGACGCCAACCCCTTTAGAAGATCCCATGTTTGGTGTCTCAATTGTGTCTGGGCCTCGCCATACACACATGTCAACCTCCATGGGTCTTTTCCATCCTCTATAACCTTCGCATCAATATGATAAACAAAATCACCCAAGATCTCAATGTTTGCTGTATTATTCCAAAAAATTCCTATTCCTCCACTTCTTCCTTGACTATCTATCGCATAGGCATTATCATAACCCAAGGAGTTAGCTAAAGCTTCTACACGTGCACCTTTTAATTGTGTTTCAACAATACACAGCACGGTAGGGGTAAATTTCTTCACATAGTCACGAAGCTCACGAACTGTCGCGGCTTTACCCGCACCGCGACAGTTCCAACAAAATGAACTCATTGCGTCTGGCGGCACTCCTCGAAGGAGCCCGCTGATCCATCATCTTGGTCCTTGCCTTCTTCCACTCCATCTGTCCCCATACTCGGTGTCCCTGCATAAGACATGTCCTTAAATAGGGCTCCATTTTTGCCAACATCTTTCTTCGGTTGTTTCACCTCTTTCCTTGGAGATACATATACAGGCGGCATCGGTGGAACCCCGGCCGGCTTTATAGAGATTACAAGAGTTGTAGAGCTCACTGGGGCCACAGCCCCTTCTCTGCCATCGCTCGACTGAGTTGTCTCCAGGTGGTTCTTGTCAGAAGATTGCCTCTTGTTGCTTGCCATCACTACCCCCAGCGCTGGAGCACATGGTGCCTCGATCATGACCTGGGGCTCGCTTGGCCCCGATCCATCTGTGGTCATTGCATTGTCCGCTCTTACATCCTGCCTCTCAGCCTCCCTGCGAGGTTCATTCTGATATGCATTGAAGCACCAGCTTTGATTGGGGTTATATTGCTCTCGTCCCCTACCTCTTCCTCCTGCATTCCTTGGGCCGCCTCGACCCCTCTGGTTACCAAAACCACCTCTGCCCGGTTGCCTGAAGCGAATATTGTCAGCTAGAACAAAGTCACCCCACTCAAATTTTGTCTCATCATGAACACCATCACCACACTCCTCGTGCCAATGCCCGCATTCACCACAATTAAAGCAAAAGACAGGTAATTTCTCATATTTTACTTGGTATCTGACTCATTCATCCCCCTTCTTTCCAGTGACAAACCTCTTAATTTTTGCGTTGATATCGATTTTCACCCTCACCCGGACAAATTCACCAAAAAAACCTGCCGGTAGCTTGAGCTGCACATCTTCCACCTCGCCAATTCGCGATGCCATCCCCCTGACTGCAGGTTCGATCAAAAAGTTATCAGGTAAACAATGGATTTGCGCCCAAACTGCCAGCTTATCCAACTTGATGCTATCAGGGTTTTTGAACCCATCATACTCCACCAAAATCACTGCTTGGTCTCTGAAAAGCCATGGCCCCTCTAGCATGGCCTTATTCCAATCCCATAGACAACCAAACTGAGCTGTGAACAAGTTGTCCTTCACCTTCCTCCAGACCACCGTCTTCGCTGGGTTCCAGGCTGCACGCATGTCCCCATAAAGAGCATTAGGGCTGAAAGTCCTTGTAGTGTGCACCCTGGCTATGGCTAGCCACTTCGCCGGCGCCCCCAGATCCGGCAATTCCTCTTCCCACACGAAATCATCATCTTCCTCCTCCTGCAGATTCAACCTGGCTAGCAGCTCCTCCGTCGTCTCCTTGCCCTGCCACCCCTGCGAGCTTGATCCCCACGCCATGGATAGAGAAGTCTAGTCGTTACCAACAAAAACCATAGATCGACCTGCCGGAGAAACCACGAGAACCAAGGCCGGGTAAGGTCACCAGGGCCTCCCTTGATCAGCCCGAGTCCAGGGGATCACCAGCAAGATCGCCGGGGAAAAGAAAGTAAGATCCGGCCGCGGCGCCGGAGTATGTCGAAACCCTAGGCTATCGCCGTCGGGGAGAGAAAAATCGTGCGGTCTTACTTGTATCTGAAAATTAACACAGGTTAAACCCCCCCCTATCCTTACGTGAATACTGGAAGAAAAGAAAAATGGTTCTATCATGCCAAGACGGATTGCAACATGG
The DNA here is from genome assembly GCF_003073215.2 of Triticum urartu. NCBI lineage: Eukaryota > Viridiplantae > Streptophyta > Magnoliopsida > Poales > Poaceae > Triticum > Triticum urartu. Next base: position 19,998,526 of record NC_053028.1, read on the forward strand.
GCCCTCGCTAAATCTCCTGGCGCTGGGCATTATCTCTGTGATTAGCCTAAAAAACAACCTAAATTCTAAAAAGTGCAGCTGTGCTGTTTAGAGCTCCCGAGCACACATCCTTCTGCGTCGTCCGATCGAAATCGCCGCATCAGGTGCTGGGCGGTCGGGTCCGTGCCGCCCAAAGACCAATTCCTCTCTCTCGTCTCACAAGCTCACCCCCACCCCCCACTGTGCAGACCTGACACCTTCCTCCATGCCCCGGCGAGATCCGATGCGCCCCGCCTCCGTTGACCTGGCCCTCGTGCTGGCCCGCCTCCACCGAGCCAACCCTGCGCCGGAGCTCTTCCTTCCCTAGCCTTCTTCCCCGCTGACGCACCCACACCCCGACCGGCAGCAAAGCATCCCACCCGAGCGGACGCGCTCCTTGCCCACAGACCGGCGCCAATGCGGCCCCGCGCCCAACTTCTCCCTCCCGTCGTCGTCCTACGTCCCGCCGCGTTGATCCCTCGCCGGGTCGATGCATCCCGCGGCTGGGACCTTCGATCCCCGTCGGATCTAGGCCAAAGGCTGCGGCTGCTTCGGCTGGCCCCTGCTGATTCCAACAATCGACGACGCCCCTGCTCGTTGTGGACTCGTGGACCTATGAATCCACAAGTCAACATGCAGTGCCGGAGCATGGGCTGCATCGGCAAGGTCGACAAGGCCATCAGGCCATGGCCTTCGTGAGAACCTTCACAGGTACAGACATGCATAGCGTGGCCTTCCTGGTCTGACCCCTCTTGCTTGGTTTACTTGTTTTCTCCATGCACTCAGGGACATCCACTTCTCTTGATTTTTGATTTGACAGAGGTGTGTTGGGGAACGTAGTAATTTCAAAAAAATTCCTATGCACACGCAAGATCATGGTGATGCATAGCAACAAGAGGGGGAGAGTGATCTACGTACCCTTGTAGATCAACAACGGAAGTGTTAACTTGGTTGATGTAGTCGTACATCTCCACGGCCCGACCGATCAAGCACCGAAACTACGGCACCTCCGAGTTCTAGCACACGTTCAGCTCGATGATGATCCCCGGACTCCGATCCAGCAAAGTGTCGGGGAAGAGTTCCGTCAGCACGACGGTGTGGTGACGATCTTGATGTTCTACCGTCGCAGGGCTTCGCCTAAGCACCGCTACAATATTATCGAGGACTATAGTGGAAGGGGGCACCGCACACGGCTAAGAATATGATCACGTGGATCAACTTGTCTCTAGGGTGCCCCCCTGCCCCCGTATATAAAGGAGTAAGGGAGGAGGAGGCCGGCCCTAGGAGGAGGGCGCGCCAAGGGGAGTCCTACTCCCACCGGGAGTAGGACTCCTTATTTCCTAGTCCAACTAGGAGAAGGGGGGAAAGGAGGGAAGTGGAGAAGGAAGGGAGAGGTGGGCCGCGCCCCAAACCCCTTGTCCAATTCGGACTGGGCTTGGGAGGGGCGCGCGCCACCTCCTGGCTCCTTCCTACTAAAGCCCATTAAGGCCCAATACTCTTCCCCGTATTCCCGTAACTCCCCGGTACTCCGAAAAATACCCGAATCACTCGGAACCTTTCCGATGTCCGAATATAGTCGTCCAATATATCGATCTTTACGTCTCGACCATTTCGAGACTCCTCGTCATGTCCCCGATCTCATCCGGGACTCCGAACTCCTTCGGTACATCAAAACTCATAAACTCATAATATAACTGTCATCGAAACCTTAAGCGTGCGGACCCTACGGGTTCGAGAACAATGTAGACATGACCGAGACACGTCTCCGGTCAATAACCAATAGCGGGACCTGGATGCCCATATTGGCTCCTACATATTCTACGAAGATCTTTATCGGTCAGACCGCATAACAACATACGTTGTTCCCTTTGTCATCGGTATGTTACTTGCCCGAGATTCGATCGTCGGTATCTCAATACCTAGTTCAATCTCGTTACCGGCAAGTCTCTTTACTCGTTTTCCGTAATACATCATCTCGCAACTAACTCATTAGTTGCAATGCTTGCAAGGCTTATGTGATGTGCATTACCGAGAGGGCCCAGAGATACCTCTCCGACAATCGGAGTGACAAATCCTAATCTCGAAATACGCCAACCCAACATGTACCTTTGGAGACACCTGTAGAGCTCCTTTATAATCACCCAGTTACGTTGTGACGTTTGGTAGCACCCAAAGTGTTCCTCCGGCAAACGGGAGTTGCATAATCTCATAGTCATAGGAACATGTATAAGTCATGAAGAAAAGCAATAGCAACATACTAAACGATCGGGTGCTAAGCTAATGGAATGGGTCATGTCAATCAGATCATTCAACTAATGATGTGACTCGTTAATCAAATAACAACACTTTGTTCATGGTTAGGAAACATAACCATCTTTGATTAACGAGCTAGTCAAGTAGAGGCATACTAGTGACACTCTGTTTGTCTATGTATTCACACATGTATTATGTTTCCGGTTAATACAATTCTAGCATGAATAATAAACATTTATCATGATATAAGGAAATAAATAATAACTTTATTATTGCCTCTAGGGCATATTTCCTTCAGTCTCCCACTTGCACTAGAGTCAATAATCTAGTTCACATCACCATGTGATTTAACACTAATAGTTCACATCTTTATGTGATTAGTTCACATCTTCATGTGACCAACACCCAAAGGGTTTACTAGATTCAGTAATCTAGTTCACATCGCTATGCGATTAACACCCAAAGAGTACTAAGGTGTGATCATGTTTTGCTTGTGAGAGAAGTTTAGTCAACGGGTCTGCCACATTCAGATCCGTATGTATTTTGCAAATTTCTATGTCAACAATGCTCTGCACAGAGTTACTCTAGCTAATTGCTCCAACTTTCAATATGTATCCAGATTGAGACTTAGAGTCATCTGGATTAGTGTCAAAACTTGCATCGACGTAACCCTTTACGACGAACCTTTTTGTCACCTCCATAATCGAGAAACATATCCTTATTCCACTAAGGATAATTTTGACCGCTGTCCAGTGATCTACTCCTAGATCACTATTGTACTACCTTGCCAAAATCAGTGTAGGGTATACAATAGATCTGGTACATAGCATGGCATACTTTATAGAACCTATGGCTGAGGCATAGGGAATGACTTTCATTCTCTTTCTATCTTCTGTCGTGGTCGGGTTTTGAGTCTTACTCAATTTCACACCTTGTAACACAGACAAGAACTCTTTCTTTGACTGTTCTATTTTGAACTACTTCAAAATCTTGTCAATGTATGTACTCATTGAAAAAAAACTTATCAAGCGTCTTGATCTATCTCTATAGATCTTGATGTTCAATATGTCAGCAGCTTCACCGAGGTCTTTCTTTGGAAAATTCCTTTCAAACACTCCTTTATGCTTTGCAGAATAATTCTACATTATTTCCGATCAACAATATGTCATTCACATATACTTATCAGAAATGTTGTAGTGCTCCCACTCACTTTCTTGTAAATACAGGCTTCATCGCAAGTCTGTATAAAACTATATGCTTTGATCAACTTATCAAAGCGTATATTCCAACTCCGAGATGCTTGCACCAGTCCATAGATGGATCGCTGGAGCTTGCATATTTTGTTAGCACCTTTAGGATTGACAAAACCTTCTGGTTGTATCATATACAACTCTTCTTTAATAAATCTATTAAGGAATGCAGTTTTGCTTATCCATTTGCCAGATTTCATAAAATGCGGCAATTGCTAACATGATTCGGACAGACTTAAGCATAGATACGAGTGAGAAACTCTCATCATAGTCAACACCTTGAACTTGTCGAAAACCTTTTGCGACAATTCTAGCTTTGTAGATAGTAACACTACTATCAGCGTCCGTCTTCCTCTTGAAGATCCATTTATTCTCAATTGCTTGTCGATCATCGGGAAAGTCAACCAAGGTCCATACTTTGTTCTCATACATGGATCCCATCTCAGATTTCATGGCCTCAATCCATTTTGCGGAATCTGGGCTCACCATCGCTTCTTCATAGTTCGTAGGTTCGTCATGGACAAGTAGCATGACCTCCAGAATAGGATTACCGTACCACTCTGGTGCGGATCTCACTCTGGTTTACCTACGAGATTCGGTAGTAACTTGATCTGAAGTTACATGATCATCATCATTAGCTTCCTCACTAATTGGTGTAGTAGTCACAGGAACAGATTTCTGTGATGAACTACTTTCCAATAAGGGAGAAGGTACAATTACCTTATCAAGTTCTACTTTCCTCCCACTCACTTCTTTCGAGAGAACCTCCTTCTCTAGAAAGGATCCATTCTTAGCAACGAATGTCTTGCCTTTGGATCTGTGATAGAAGGTGTACCCAACAGTAACTTTTTGGGTATCCTATGAAGACACACTTTTCCGATTTGGGTTTGAGCTTATCAGGATGAAACTTTTTCACATAAGCATTGCAACCCCAAACTTTAAGAAACGACAACTTTGGTTTCTTGCCAAACCACACTTCATACGGTGTCGTCTCAACAGATTTAGATGGTGCCCTTTTAACGTGAATGCAGCTGTCTCTAATGCATAACCCCAAAACGATAGTGGTAGATTGGTAAGAGACATCATAGATTGCACTATATCCAATAAAGTACGGTTATGATGTTCGGACACACCATTATGCTGTGGTGTTCCATGTGGCATGAGTTTGTGAAACTATTCCACATTGTTTTAATTGAAGACCAAACTCGTAACTAAAATATTTGTCTCGGCGATCAGATCGTAGAAACTTTATTTTCTTGTCACGATGATTTTCCACTTCACTCTGAAATTCTTTGCACTTTTCAAATGTTTCAGACTTATGTTTCATCAAGTAGATATACCCATATCTGCTCAAATCATCTGTGAAGTTCAGAAAATAACGATACTTGCCGTGAGCCTTAACACTCATCGGACCGCATACATCAGTATGTATTATTTCCAATAAGTCAGTTGCTCGCTCCGGAGAACGGAGTCTTAGTCATCTTGCCCATGAGGCGTGGTTCGCAAGCATCAAGTGATTCATAATCAAGTGATTCCAAAATCCCATCAGCATGGAGTTTCTTCATGCGCTTTACACCAATATGACCTAAACGGCAGTGCTACAAATAAGTTGCACTATCATTATTAACTTTGCATCTTTTGGTTTCAATATTATGATTATGTGTATCACTACGATCGAGATCCAACGAACTATTTTCATTGGGTGTGTAACCATATAAGGTTTTATTCATGTAAACACAACAACAATTTATTCTCTTACCTAAATGAATAACCGTATTACAATAAACATGATCAAATCATATTCATGCTTAACGCAAACACCAAATAACACTTATTCAGGTTCAACACTAATCCCAAAAGTATAGGGAGTGTGCGATGATGATCATATCAATCTTGGAACCACTTCCAACACACATCGTCACTTCACCCTTAACTAGTCTTTGTTTATTCTACAACTCTCGTTTCGAGTTACTAATCTTAGCAACTGAACTAGTATCAAATACTGAGGGGTTGCTATAAACACTAGTAAAGTACACATCAATAACATGTATATCAAATATACTTATGTTCACTTTGCCATCCTTCTTATCTGCCAATCACTTGGGGTAGTTCCGCTTCCAGTGACCAGTCCCTTTGCAGTAGAAACACTTAGTCTCAGGCTTAGGACCAGACTTGGGCTTCTTCACTTGAGCAGCAACTTGCTTGCTGTTCTTCTTGAAGTTCCCCTTCTTCCCTCTGCCCTTTTTCTTGAAACTAGTGGTCTTGTCTACCATCAACATTTGATGTTTTTCTCGATTTCTACCTTCGTCAATTTCCGCATTACGAAGAGCTTGGGAATCGTTTCCGTTATCCCTTGCATATCATAGTTCATCACGAAGTTCTACTAACTTGGTGATGGTGACTAGAGAATTCTGTCAATCACTATCTTATCTGGAAGATTAACTCCCACTTGATTCAAGCGATTGTAGTACTCAGACAATCTGGGCACATGTTCACTAGTTGAGCGATTCTCCTTCATCTTTTAGCTATAGAACTTGTTGGAGACTTCATATCTCTCAACTCGGGTATTTGCTTGAAATATTGACTTCAATTCCTGGAACATCTCATATGATCCATGACGTTCAAAACGTCTTTGAAGTCCCGATTCTAAGCCGTTAAGCATGGTGCACTAAACTATCAAGTAGTCATCATATTGAGCTAGCCAAACGTTCATAACGTCTGCATCTGCTCCTGCAATAGGTCTGTCACCTAGCAGTGCATCAAGGACATAATTCTTCTGTGCAGCAATGAGGATAAACCTCAGATCACGGATCCAATCCGCATCATTGCTACTAACATCTTTCAACACAATTTTCTCTAGGAACATATCAAAATAAACACAGGGAAGCAACAACGCGAGCTATTGATCTATAACATAATTCGCAAAATACTACCAGGACTAAGTTCATGATAAATTTAAGTTCAATTTAATCATATTACTTAAGAACTACCACTTAGATAGACATCCCTGTAATCCTCTAAGTGATTACGTGATCCAAATCAACTAAACCATGTCCGATCATCACGTGAGATGGAGTAGTTTCATTGGTGAACATCGCTATGTTGATCATATCTACTATCTGATTCACGCTCGACCTTTCGGTCTCCGTGTTCCGAGGCCATATCTGTATATGCTTGGCTCGTCAAGTATAACCTGAGTATTCCGCGTGTGCAACTGTTTTGCACCCGTTGTATTTGAACGTAGAGCCTATCACACCCGATCATCACGTGGTGTCTTAGCACGAAGAACTTTCGCAACGGTGCATACTCAGGGAGAACACTTCTTGATAATTTAGTGAGAGATCATCTTATAATGCTACCGTCAATCAAAGCAAGATAAGATGCATAAAAGATAAACATCACATGCAATCAATATAAGTGATATGATATGGCCATCATCATCTTGTGCTTGTGATCTCCATCTCCGAAGCACCGTCGTGATCACCATCGTCACCGGCGCGACACCTTGATCTCCATCGTAGCATCGTTGTCGTCTCGCCAATCTTATGCTTCCACGACTATCGCTACCGCTTAGTGATAAAGTAAAGCATTACAGCGTGATTGCATTGCATACAATAAAGCGACAACCATATGGCTCCTGCCAGTTGCCGATAACTTGGTTACAAAACATGATCATCTCATACAATAAAAGTTAGCATCATGTCTTGACCATATCACATCACAACATGCCCTGCAAAAACAAGTTAGACGTCCTCTACTTTGTTGTTGCAAGTTTTACGTGGCTGCTACGGGCTTAAGAAAGAACCAATCTTACCAACGCATCAAAACCACAACGATAGTTTGTCAAGTTGGTGTTGTTTTAACCTTCGCAAGGACCGGGCGTAGCCACACTCGGTTCAACTAAAGTTGGAGAAACTGTCACCCGCAAGCCACCTATGTGCAAAGCACGTCGGGAGAACCGGTCTCGCGTAAGCGTACGCGTAATGTCGGTCCGGGCCGCTTCGTCCAACAATACCGCCGAACCAAAGTTTGCATGCTGGTAAGCAGTATGACTTATATCGCCCACAACTCACTTGTGTTCTACTCGTGCATATAACATCAACATATAAAACCTAGGCTCGGATGCCACTGTTGGCGAACGTAGTAATTTCAAAACATTTCCTACGCACACGCAAGATCATGGTGATGCATAGCAACGAGAGGGGGAGAGTGTGATCTACGTACCCTTGTAGATCGACAACGGAAGCGTTAACTTGGTTGATGTAGTCGTACGTCTCCACGGCCCGACCGATCAAGCACCGAAACTACGGCACCTCCGAGTTCTAGCACACGTTCAGCTCGATGACGATCCCCGGACTCCGATCCAGCAAAGTGTCGGGGAAGAGTTCCGTCAGCACGACAGTGTGGTGATGATATTGATGTTCTACCGTCGCAGGGCTTCGCCTAAGCACCGCTACAATATTATCGAGGACTATGGTGGAAGGGGGCACCGCACACGACTAAGAATATGATCACGTGGATCAACTTGTCTCTAGGGTGCCCCCCTGCCCCCGTATATAAAGGAGCAAGGGAGGAGGAGGCCGGCCCTAGGAGGAGGGTGCGCCAAGGGGAGTCCTACTACCACCGGGAGTAGGACTCCTTCTTTCCTAGTCCAACTAGGAGAAGGGGGGAAAGGAGGGAAGTGGAGAAGGAAGGGAGAGGTGGGCCGCGCCCCAAACCCCTTGTCCAATTCGGACTGGGCTTGGGAGGGGCGCGCGCCACCTCCTGGCTCCTTCCCACTAAAGCCCATTAAGGCCCAATACTCTTCCCCGTATTCCCGTAACTCCCCGGTACTCCGAAAAATACCCGAATCACTCGGAACCATTCCGATGTCCAAATATAGTCGTCCAATATATCGATCTTTACATCTCGACCATTTCGAGACTCCTCGTCATGTCCCCGATCTCATCCGGGACTCCGAACTCCTTCGGTACATCAAAACTCATAAACTCATAATATAACTGTCATCGAAACCTTAAGCGTGCGGACCCTACGGGTTCAAGAACAATGTAGACATGACCGAGACACGTCTCCGGTCAATAACCAATAGCGGGACCTGGATGCCCATATTGGCTCCTACATATTCTACGAAGATCTTTATCGGTCAGACCGCATAACAACATACGTTGTTCCCTTTGTCATCGGTATGTTACTTGCCCGAGATTCGATCGTCGGTATCTCAATACCTAGTTCAATCTCGTTACCGGCAAGTCTCTTTACTCGTTCCGTAATACATCATCTCACAACTAACTCATTAGTTGCAATGCTTGCAAGGCTTATGTGATGTGCATTACCGAGAGGGCCCAGAGATACCTCTCCGACAATCGGAGTGACAAATCCTAATCTCGAAATACGCCAACCCAACATGTACCTTTGGAAACACCTGTAGAGCACCTTTATAATCACCCAGTTACGTTGTGATGTTTGGTAGCACACAAAGTGTTCCTCTGTCAAACGAGAGTTGCATAATCTCATAGTCATAGGAACATGTATAAGTCATGAAGAAAGCAATAGCAACATACTAAACGATCGGGTGCTAAGCTAATGGAATGGGTCATGTCAATCAGATCATTCACCTAATGATGTGATCCCGTTAATCAAATAACAACTCTTTGTCCATGGTTAGGAAACATAACCATCTTTGATTAACGAGCTAGTCAAGTAGAGGCATACTAGTGACACTCTGTTTGTCTATGTATTCACACATGTATTATGTTTCCGGTTAATACAATTCTAGCATGAATAATAAACATTTATCATGATATAAGGAAATAAATAATAACTTTATTATTGCCTCTAGGGCATATTTCCTTCAAGGTGGAAATGGCAGTGGGAGATGTCGACACTGGAGTCGTGGCCGTGGCGGGGAAGACGAAGCCGGCGGAGCTATGCCAGTGGCTCAAGAGGAAGACAAGGAAGGATGTGAAGATTTTTTGTCCTCGTCCACCGGCTGAGAATCTTGTTAAGCAGGTATGCATCCCTCTTGTCTACTTGTACTACAGAATGAAGGCAATGTGTGTAATATCCAAATTAATGTACGTTTACTTTGCTATCCTCTGCAAATGGCGAGAAGAATCGTGTCTACTCTGTTCTTGCCAGAATGATGATACAAACACCAATTATATGAACCTACAGATGAACCTACAGGTCCAAGGAATACCTGTCCCGATAGCCTACCTAGCCATTGTTGCTTTGTTCCATTTTCTCATGGACAAGATGGATATGTAATGTATGGTAGTCTGTAGTTGCCCTTTCGTCAGACTCGTCGAGCAAAGGCGGCATTGTATCTCTGAATTTTGACAACAAGCAATTTTTGGGAGGGCTCGAGGTGGAAGTTGTTTGACGGTGGGGCATGAGTTGCCTTCTCATGTATATGTTATCTGAGAAACTGATAAGTAGAGTGCACAAGTTGGAGTGCCTCGGGAAAATGCCAAAAATTGCCCAACTTTGAGGAGACAGTTTCTACACATGCTGGTGCGAGTTGCCCAAAGTATTTTTTTCTAGAAAATGATAGGCAATCCTTGCTTGTTTTTTCTTACACAAATGTGTCGCTAGATTTTACATGAACCTTGATCATGTGTTTTAAACTTGCCTAACCATTTTTGTGAGTGTATTATTTGCCTCAAAATGATGCAAAACTTTGTCCTCAAAATGTAGTCCCCTGATAATTCAGAAAATACACACATATCAGGGGCTAGGCAACTTCACACTGCTAGACGAAGGAATTGACACACACAGTTCAAGCAACTTCAAAACTATTCTAGGCAAGTGGCAGACATCAGAGAGAAAGTCAGGTAAGTGACATGGTAGGCACACATTTAGGGGGTAGGAAGGGTTTTGGGTGTCAGACATTTTACGCATGTGGAAACAGACAATTCATAATTTTTTGTGTGGCGCTTGCTTGATCACTGTGTGGCGCTTGCTGTAGTTTTATGTGAGACTTGCCACTTAAAATATTTGTGGACTAAAATAGATTTGCGAAAAAGTCTGTTTCCACAAATCTGATTGATCCCAAAAAATTTCCCCACAGCCTAAAAATGTGTGCCTAAAGATGTCATTTACCTGCCTTTCACTTCTCTAAAAAATGCTAGATACTTAACACAACCCCCAAAAAATAGCAGGACTTGCTTGACAACTACATGGGGCTTGCAAAACACTTTATATATGTGTGGCTTACAACTACAAAAAATTAAGATCTGCTTGCCAAAAACTGCATGGGGTTGCTGGAGTTTTATGTGTGACTTGCCTACTATTGTATGTGATTTGCCTAGACTTTTTAATATGTGGGGACAGGTGGGCATTGTGGATTTTGTTGGAGATTCCGGGAGGGCTGAGAGGGGGGATCTGTGGTGTTGCTGTTGAACCGACCAGTGGTAGTGGTGTCGAATCTCCTCCTGGCGACGCACGCCGTGACCGGCAGGGCCTGCTGCCCCGGTCCCCTACGCCAGCCCGTTCTACCTCCCTTCGGTGTCGGTTTCCTCCTCGATCGTGCTTCAGCGTGCTGGCAGTCCAGTGTGCCGACCGAGCTCACCCCTTCGAGCTTCGACATAGAGGACTACCTAGGTCCCAGATCGAGCACGGCCGTAGCGAGTACGCACCACCTCTGCCTTGTGTGTGGTTCCATGGTTGGCAGTCCCAGGAAGAGCAACAATGAATTGCCACCCAAAATAGACTTTTTTCTAGTGCAAGCGGGGCAAGTTGCAACCAGCATTTAGGCAAGTGGGGATGCTTGCTTACACAGTGGCAGTAAGTTGCCTAAAAGATTCCAAACAAGTTGTTTTAGGTCTATATACAAGGTTCCTTAGTTTTTATTTCTCCCCACGTCACAAAAATGACGCAACTTGCTTACACACTGGCAGTAAGTTGCCTAAAAGATTCCAAACAAGTTGTTTTACGTCCGTATACAAGGTTCCTTAGTTTTTATTTCTCCCCACGTCACAAAAATGACGCAACTTGCTTACACACTGGCAATAAGTTGCCTAAAAGATTCCAAACAAGTTGTTTTAGGTTCATATACAAGATTCCTTAGTTTTTATTTCTCTCCATGTCACAAAAATGACGCAACTTGCTTACACACTGGCAGTAAGTTGCCTAAAACATACCCATCAAGTTGCTCTTTGTCATCCATATACAAGTTGCTTTTCCACAACTTTATCTTTTTCATTTCTTAGTCTGCACCACAATAATTGACACAACGTTTTGTTTACGCAGTTGCAATGTGTTTCCTAAAGGATACCCATCAACACGAGTAGTCAGCCCTATAACACATCCATTTAAAAATGACCAAATTTGCTTACAGCGGTGCAGTAAGTTGCCTAAAAGACACCGACAAATTGCTTATGTATCCCATATATAAGTTCCTTTTAGTTAAACCATATCTTTTTTGCTTATTCGACGCCTTACACTATTGGGGAACGTAGTAATTTCAAAAAAAAATCCTACGCACACGCAAGATCATGGTGATGCATAGCAACAAGAGGGGGAGAGTGTGATCTACGTACCCTTGTAGATCGACAACAGAAGCGTTAACTTGGTTGATGTAGTCGTACGTCTCCACGGCCCGATCGATCAAGCACCGAAACTACGGCACCTCCGAGTTCTAGCACATGTTCAGCTCGATGACGATCCCCGGACTCCGATCCAGCAAAGTGTTGGGGAAGAGTTCCGTCAGCACGATGGTGTGGTGACGATCTTGATGTTCTACCGTCGTAGGGCTTCGCCTAAGCACCGCTACAATATTATCGAGGACTATGGTGGAAGGGGGCACCGCACATGGCTAAGAATATGATCACGTGGATCAACTTGTGTGTCTAGGGGTACCCCCCTGCCCCCGTATATAAAGGAGCAAGGGGAGGAGGCCGGCCGGCCCCTATAGGCGCGCCAGGAGGAGTCCTCCTCCTAGTAGGAGTAGGACTCCTACTAGGAGGGGGAAAGAAGTGGGGAGGGAGAGGGAAAGGGGGGCGCCGCCCCCCTCTCCTAGTCCAATTCAGACCAGGGGGGAGGAGGCGCGCGGCCCACCTCTGGCAGCCCCTCTCTCTCTCCACTAAGGCCCAAATGGCACATTACTTCTCCCGGGGGGGTTCCGGTAACCCTCCGACTCTCCGGTTTTCTCCGAAATCACCCGGAACACTTCCGGTGTTCGAATATAGCCGTCCAATATATCAATCTTTATGTCTCGACCATTTCGAGACTCCTCGTCATGTCCGTGATCACATCCGGGACTCCGAACTAACTTTGGTACATCAAAACTCATAAACTCATAATATAACTGTCATCGAAACCTTAAGCGTGCGGACCCTACGGGTTCGAGAACAATGTAGACATGACCGAGACACGTCTCCGGTCAATAACCAATAGCGGGAACTGGATGCCCATATTGGCTCCTACATATTCTACGAAGATCTTTATCGGTCAAACCGCATAACAACATACGTTGTTCCCTTTGTCATCGGTATGTTACTTGCCCGAGATTCGATCGTCGATATCTCAATACCTAGTTCAATCTCGTTACCGGCAAGTCTCTTTACTCGTTTCTTAATACATCATCTCGCAACTAACTCATTAGTTGCAATGCTTGCAAGGCTTATGTGATGTGCATTACCGAGAGGGCCCAGAGATACCTCTCCGACAATCGGAGTGACAAATCCTAATCTCGAAATATGCCAACCCAACATGTACCTTTGGAGACACCTGTAGAGCACCTTTATAATCACCCAGTTACGTTGTGACGTTTGGTAGCACACAAAGTGTTCCTCTGGCAAACGGGAGTTGCATAATCTCATAGTCATAGGAACATGTATAAGTCATGAAGAAAGCAATAGAAACATACTAAACGATCGGGTGCTAAGCTAATGGAATGGGTCATGTCAATCAGATCATTCACCTAATGATGTGATCCCGTTAATCAAATAACAACTCTTTGTCCATGGTTAGGAAACATAACCATCTTTGATTAACGAGCTAGTCAAGTAGAGGCATACTAGTGACACTTGTCTATGTATTCACACATGTATTATGTTTCCAGTTAATACAATTCTAGCATGAATAATAAACATTTATCATGATATAAGGAAATAAATAGTAACTTTATTATTGCCTCTAGGGCATATTTCCTTCATGCACATATATAAGTTCCTGTTAACCATATCCCACAACATCCATATATCTAGTAGCGGTTTATCTTTTTTGTACTTTTTATTTCTCTTGCATGATAGTATGCAAAAACACCCAACAAACACGTCATCCATATATCTACTAAGTTTTGAATTTTGATTTTTGTTTTGTATTTTTCGCAGGACCCCCAAACAAAACCTTTCCAAGCTATCAAAGTAATGCCCAAGTAAGGAAACCTCTACCAGCAATCACCTACTCTCCAGGTAATTTCTCACCCCCTGCTCCAGATAATCAGGTGTTTTTCAAAACAAATTCACTAAAACTTGCCTAAGGGATCCCCGGTACTTGACTATAGTTAGTTCCAGTGTGCCAGCAAATAACAAAAGTTTGCTTAATGGGTAACACTGGATTTTTGTTTAAACAAACCAACTACGTTTGCCTACAGTTTTCTTTTTATTGAGTCCAGCATGTCAGTACATGACAAAGAATCTAACCAAAATTTTGATTTTAAATCATAACACTGATTTTTTTCTTGAACAAACCAACTACTTTTACCTACAGTTTTCTTGTTTAGAGCCCAGCAGGTCACTACATGTCAACAAAATCTACATAATTTTTGCTTAATGGTAGCACTGGATTTGCTAACAACCTCACTGCTTGCCTACAGTTTTTTAGGGGGATACATGAGTAGCTCACTTCAGCCCAATTTCTTGCTTAAAAGTGCACAAGTAGTTGCTCACAAACTTTTTATTTCTGGACATAAAGTTTTCTAGCACCCATGAGCTTACTTGTAACACTTGTTTTCCCTAAATAACACCTATAAGTTGCTTCTTTTTTTATTTATTCCTAACACACTTCTTGTTCCAAAACAAATCTAAGGAAAAACAAGTGTCGTCCGGTAAGTACATAATAACAAATCTACAAAATTTTGCTTAATGGTAACACTGAATTTGCGTAAACAACCTCACGACCTTCCTACAGTTTATCAAGGGATACATGATTTTCTCACTTCAACCCACTTTTCTTTTGCTCAAAAGTGCTCAAGTAGTTGCTCACACTTTTTTTTGCACCCTGGAGAACATAGGAGTTGCTCGCTGGCAACACTGTTTTTGCTTAAACAAACCCTACAAGTTGCTGCTTTTCTATTCTAACATACTTCTGATTCCAAAGCAAATCTAAGGAAAACAAGAGGGGTTTCTCTGGATGTACAACAAATCCAGTAGTTGTCGGGATTTTTTTATTCCTCCCTACAAAAACCACTATAGCTGCTCACTTTTCCCCCTCTCCCTGTGTTTTTGTTGCAACAGGACGCAGTACAAAACATTGCAGGATATTAGAGAAATGAGGGAAAACGCAATGGGAGAAAAGTTTGCACCCACGATGAACAAAGGTGAGAAGAGATCACACTTTTCTCTCTTGTTCTCTCTTTTGGCTGTAGATTTGTAGATCAATATGTTCAATTTTTAAGCTCTAATGGCATAACCATTGCAGGTCCTTTCGATGGGGTGGATTCACTGCCCCCGTCCTCCTTTTGCATGTGGGAGAAGAAAAGAAGAAGGGCGTGGGGACAGGTGGGGAGAGAAGAAGAAAGGAGGGAGGGGCCAATGGGCGCAGGGGCAGTTGAGAGGAGAGAAGCTGGGTGGAAGGGGGGACATGGGAGACGGTCGTCCCTTTACTTTCCAAATCTGTATTGAGGGGGGACCGAAACATGCCTAATAGGGGAGGCTGCCAGGGGGCACTAGCGGGCAAACGATTGCCCACTAGACGCGTCCAAAAAACAAATCTCTGTGACTAGCGTGTGCGAGCATATAGCGCTGAGCCCTACTGTCCTATGCCTTCGTAGCCTGCTTCTGGTCTTCTTCTTTTTTGCGAAAGAGCCTGCTTCTAGTCTTTGATCTAAAGATGTGATTCATACGGTGACGCGGGTCGCTTCACCCACCAATTCTTCATGCTATGGCCAACGAACTAGCCGAGGCACCCGCAATAGTTTGAAAGCTTGGCCGAGCATCCGTAAACAATTATGGTTGTGGCATATGCCCGCCAATGATGACTAGCCGATCTACTTGGACCTAGCAGCAAAGGGGCAAAGGGGATCAGGAGGGGCGGATTTGGTTCTCTAGGTATGTATTCTAGCAACCTTGATCAATTTTTGCTAACTAAACGATAAAATTTCCTATACAACCAGTGATGATTTCTCATTCAAACATATATAAATGCAAGTTAAAAGCCAACCATGTGATAATACATGATTATTTTTGTTCGTATATCTTAAATTTCCATATGACAATGTTTATTAGCATGTCGTTTCATCTCGTATTTTATAGTAATTTGATTATCAACTTCGTCTTTTTGGCGCGTATGTGGAATTATTGACCAATATTAGCTATCACTACACACGCTCCAGCTGCCAAAAAGAAAACTTATGTGTCCAAGCTAAGTTTCATGCGAATGATACTTGAGTATAAACTATTGGGCAGTATGCGAGGCATAATATTTGCTGGCTTCGTCGCCGTTTGGCCCCCCTATGCCTAAATCCTGGCTCCGCCCCTGCTTATGTGTCCAAGCTAAGTTTCATGCGAATGATACTTGAGTATAAACTATTGGGCAGTATGCGAGTCATAATATTTGCTGGCTTCGTCGCCGTTTGGCCCCCCTATGCCTAAATCCTGGCTCCGCCCCTGCCCTGAAATTCATGGAAGGAATTGCTAGGGGAACACAAATAAGTCTCTGAATGTCAATGTCTGATGCATAATGCTAAAAATTCCAAAACGCCTAACTGTTCTGCATTTACTGCGTGGAATTTATAATCGTAACCTGGTTCTCACCCCAAAACTTCCGTGGTTCACAGCAGGTTTTCGCTGCAGCACCCCCACACCACTTCATAAATGCAGCTACTGACACGAGTCATTTAAAGATGGACCCACTAGTTCTTGGTATTTAGATGATGTATCCGGGGCGTATCTCTGAATTGTAAAATGATTTCAGCATTCAATGACATGATCTGCCTAAAGTAATGTGAGGCGTGGATATCAGTGTAATGTGAGGCGTGGATATCAGTGGGTGGAGCACCTCGGTGCCACAAATCCTCATCCTTAGTGCCTTGCGCTATATTCTTTTATCAGATCATCCAACAAACAACTAACAATTTAGCTCATGTCCTGAAGGAGATTCTTTGGTGAGTAATTTCCAACAAGTCGACTAGTGGCTCTTTTTATTTCCTCTTATAAAGCCTAACATTCCACTTCAGCAGGCAACACCCTCAGAATAAACCTAGAGTACATTCAGATGAAAATCTATAAGCAAGAGAATAACTACACACTCTATATGAGCACATAAATCATATCTTGAAATACGAGACTTACTGGGAACAAGGAATGATAGATTGCAATAACATCAATTGTGAACCTGAACATATGTTTGCGAGTTGAAGCAGCCAAAGACATCATGATATGTACAATCTCAAATGAACCAGGGTCTCCATCTCCTTTCTGCATTTGAATGAGGATGCCACCGTTGCAACCGGATCAACGCTTACAAAATGCCTTTGTTTGAAGTACGATGGTTTTCATCAGATAAGTTGTACTCCCTCCGTCCCAAAATTCTTGTCTTAGATTTGTCTAGATACGGATGTATCAAGTCACATTTTAGTATTAGATACATCCGTATCTAGACAAATTTAAGACAAGAAATTTGGGACAGAGGGAGTACATAAACAAGAGTGAGGCAAACGAGAAAAATATATGGGTCTAACACTGTTTTATCATTTTCTTATATTAGGGAGTTGTTTCTAGAAGAAACGGTCATGCAGTATGGAAGATTCTGATTTTGAATCGACAGCCTCAGCGCCACGTTAATTAAAAATAGTGCCTAAAATGCATATTAGCTGAATCCTCACAAGACTTTTCACCTAACTAAGAAATGTGGTAACCACTAATCAAGTACCATTGAACAAATAGTTAAGCTAGGGTTAACCTCTGAAACTAGTTATGAAGAGGCTGAAATACTGATATGGGCAAAGGATGTGGAGGAAGGCAGGACGTTATGAGCATCCCTAAGTCTGAACTAATTCAACCTTCTTCCGTGTGGTTGTGGTTCAGGAAAAAACAGTGTCAAGAAATGTACGTAGGATCCAGCAAAACAGCTAATTAGGAGCTACGAATATACATTCCATGCTTTGATCTTAAAAATAAATATATTTATTTACTTAAGGACGCACCAAGAATTTCTTTTTTACCACATGTGGCTAAATCTAATCAGTTGCATAGATTGTTATATGGATTAGTATTTTCTAACAGAAACGAGAACCTTGTACCACATATTTTTAAACTGTAACTAAATTCAGAAAACAAACATACTTTTTTCCTGTTCCCCAGTAGTTTCAGGTCCTCGTCAATTGAAGAGATCATCAATAGGTTTATCCTTGCACGGTTTGTCAGGTTTACCACTGATCTCTGTTGGTTTATCGGTGGCCTCTGTTAGTTCATCTGTGGACTCTTTTGGTTCTGTGTTGAGAAAGCAGAGGATCTTCTGCACGTTTCATGAGCAGTTTCAGTTGTCCTTGCTGGCTACTCCCAAGGTAACAAGCAATGCAAGTACCTCTTGTTGCTGCTCAGATGACTTGGCTTCACCTTTATCTGCATCATTCCAATTGCTAGCCTATCCTCCTCCACTTGGCGGTATACGGCTTATTACATGGAAAGTCTTATCAGGTCCTGTTCAACTCTGATCTAGAAAAAATCATCGATCTTGTCATTTATTTATTTAAACAACAGATCGAAACATTTGATATTGCCTAACATTTCATTGCGGTAAAATTTCTATGAAATTTATCTTAAACAAAACATGAAAAATTTCTCAAGCACAAAACCACAAACACGACCAAAGCTGTGCGAGTCATGCCACAACCTGCGCAAAATCTGCAGTTACCAGCATATAGCATAATCTCTAGTTTTACACATGAGGATTCGAGACTACCATCATAAGTGCAGCATGACAAAATACCGCGCTCGGAAACAGTCAGTCAGGTTGGTACATAGCAATCTGCCTTTGATAAACAACTATGCAAAAGTCTCCTTTTTGTCCCGTCGTTCTGCTGTACTGGCCTGCAGGGCCAACAAGAACACGCTGAGCAGAGGCTTCCTTCATGCTGCCTTCCTCGGCACCGCTTTCGCCCCCCTTCCGGTTCCTGATCTTGTACTTGAGCTCAAACTCGGTCATCTCTTTCTTCTTCATCTCCAGAGCCTCCTTCATGCGAGCCACCACCTCTTCAAGGCCCTCCTTGTTCCGGTGCACCGCGGGCAGCACTTCCTTGATGGTCCTTTCAACCAAGACTCCACCAATCATTCTGTAGCACCGCCTCATGGGGTCCAGGGGCTCTATGGCGCCAAGCACAAGAGAGTGCTCACTGACTTCCATTTCCAGCTCCGTGATCTTGGTGTAGAGCTGGTTCATTTCAGTGCCCATGTTTGCATAAGTGTTTGCAACCACTTGCTCGTTTGTGGGTTCGCCCCCTGCCCTGCTTACCATTTTCCCTGTGATGCACTAACAACAAACAAAGAAACCTGCGGGAGAAAATGAACATTCCTTTTAGAATCAAAACTAGGTAAAAAGTACTCCCTCCGTCCCAAAATTCTTGTTTTAGATTTGCCTAAATACGGATGTATCAAATCACGTTTTAGTATTAGATACACCGCAGAGAGTGATCCATCCAATATATGTTGTTAACTGTAACATGATGAAAACTTTGACTTGGCCTACACAAACAAGTACGCTCTGGCATATAACTGTTTCCGGAACCAATGTAAAAGATAGTTCACTAATATTTTGAGTTTATGGGCCCCACGGATCCTGATTGAGCTATAGAGGCCCACCACTAATCAGCCAACCAATACAGCAAAAAAATGTTTGAGCTAAGCAAGTCCACTGCGACTTCCTTGGAGCTCACATGATTATCTAGAACAAAAGCAAAACACCCAGCCATACATGACTATTATGGCATAAGCATTGTTCGCCTATGTATCTTGCATGACGGGCAATTTACACAAAACATTAGAGAGAGATAACATGCAATCAAGGGCAGCAATACATCTGGAGTGGTAAAACCTCTGGCAAACATGGATTCAAAGAAGAAGTTAGAAGTTACTCAGTAGACAACTTGGGGTCCATGAGAATAATTAAAAATGATAGCGGTGGTGGCAGACACGGTTAATAGGGAAAACGATGCAAAAATGTGCATCATTTTTTTGTCTCTTGAAAAGCTGTGCCACTGGCATGGTTAACCGTGTGCTTTATGGAATTTAGCGATGGTATTTGATTCCAGTAGATAAACTAGTTTAGCATCCGGTTTGGTCCCATGGTGGACACTGGACACGTTTTGTCATGTCAGTGGAAGCACCATCAATCGAGTAAATAGAATAATTCCCCTTGGCTAACACTGGCTCGAGATGGCAATGCAGCTTAACTAAGGTCAAGGCCGTGGATACATACAGAGAGTAATAAATTGGGAGCTTAATCTGGGGCAGATCTACTGGTAGTAAGTTTAAATCGTCGCTCACGTCCTACGAACGAGACAAAGGGGCATGGATATATACAAGGGCTCCCTAGCTTACCTCGCCGTCGCCGCGGCCTGCCGGGCAGGGAGGTCCTGTCGCCGCGCCACCGGGAGGAGGGGTTCTTCTACCCTAAGCCTCGCCCGCGGCGAAGCCGTCTGCTTGCCCCTGCCGCAGTCTCTGCTCTCTATTTTTTTAGGGCCGCTCTGCAGTCTCCAGTTTGGCGTTACTGTTAGAGTTAGATC
Source organism: Triticum urartu (assembly GCF_003073215.2). Taxonomy (NCBI): domain Eukaryota; kingdom Viridiplantae; phylum Streptophyta; class Magnoliopsida; order Poales; family Poaceae; genus Triticum; species Triticum urartu. The sequence continues at coordinate 20,018,992 of NC_053028.1, forward strand.
TTGACCGGGTTAACGGACCGATGTACTATACACAAATTTCGGGGGTGAAAAAAGAAGAAGAAAAAAGGTTGGGTGATGGCCCAAATCGATGGGCCCGGCATGCGTCTGGTGCGAGGATTGATGAGGTGACCGGCATGCGTTGGTCGTGGTCGAGACTCGAGTCACCCAAGTGTGTTGAAAAATCTGGGCAAGAATCTAGTGTATCAGTACGCTACTTAGGAGTAAAAGCCCTCACAATTAATTGTGGTGTCCGACTGAAATTGGGTCATCCGATTTTGATCAACAATTTCTCAAAGCTCTTATTCAATTTTTTTATACTATACACTATGCTTCCTAATTTTTAAGTCCTCGCAATTAATTGAGGTCTTCAATTCAAAACTGGATAGGAGCAGCGACAGATGTTGCCTAGACGGTGGCTTTAGTCTTACTTTTGTATGACTTTGTAAGGTCTTCTGTGAATAATTAATAAAGTGACTGCATGCATCGTCCAGATGCAGGCCGGGGTCCTCCTCCATTTCTAAAAAAAAGAAGGGAAAAGCCACCCGGCTGAACTGAAACGTATGGAGGGGAACCAGATTAAGTTATATAGTTTGGGTTCCATGTTTTTCAGCTTACGACCGTATCTCTGTTTAAGCTACAGAATGCTAGCTAGGCAAACCTGATGCCAATAATAGCGCTCCAACTTTAAAACTGGAGCAAGTAGATATGGATTTATTTTTTTTCTCTCTTTCAGAATCATACCATCATCAATTTGCAACCTTGGATTTTTTACTTTGAAATGGACTTCTGATCAACTGGTTGGATATGAACCCTTATTTGTGCTAATGTGTTTATGGAGTTCTCCTACAGTTTGAGAATTTTTTAGGACCATTTGTTTAACTGAAACTAGAGGCGCGGTTATGACAATTTGTACTTAGAAGAGATCTTGAGAATACTAGAAACCTATGGACTGGAACCGGAGTAGATGAGTTCAGTTTATTGTTTTTTTTTTATCTTGGTAGCATGGGATGACCAGGAATGTTTATCGGTGCACTCTTGTATAATGTGGGATCCTTATAGTGAGACAATGTATTGAAGACAACTAACCAGACGAAACATATGGACTGAAACCGGAGTAGATGAGTTCAGTTTATTGTTTTTATTTATCTTGGTAGCATGAGATGACCAGGAAATTTATGGGTGCACTCTGTATAATGTGGGATTCTTATAGTGAGACAATGTGTTGAAGACAACTAACCAGACAGAATACTATGTTTTCTTATTTACTCTTTATACTTTATTTTTTCTATATTAAGTGTAATGTTTAGTAATTTACGGGTCTGAAGGTTGATTCTATTGTAGTTTATGGCTTCCCCGTTCTACAATTTTGATTCATATATGGTGAGCATGGCCTATTAGGAGCGACATCGTTCAAGGGAAGACGACAGTAGCTGCGTCGTTTAATGAATCAAGTGCCCAATGATTCTCATAAAAAGGGAAGGCCACTATAGTCAGGGTAAACCCTCCGCCTGAGAGTTCAACGGCGAAACTGAAACATGCATGCATTGTTCCAAGTGACAACTTGATTAAACTGAACGTGGATGGTTCTTTTATGGCGGCAACGGGACAAGGAACTAATGGGGCCATTGTAAGAGATTATCGTCCACGCATGGTTCTTTTATCTTGCGAGCGATGTCTGGAAAACTGCACAGAGGCATAAGAAACAGAAGTGGCTGCACTGTTACAGGGATTCAACCAAATACGCACCATATACCTGGGCCTGTCCTGGCTGAGACGATTGTGGTACCATGCTGATGAATTTAAATGAAAGAGCTACCAACGTGATTGAGATAGTGGGATGTTTATGGTCAGGTGAGCTAGGATTGCTAGCCGGGCGTCTGAAGGCTCCCAAAATAAGAAGGTTCATCGTGAGTGCAACTTGGGAACCCACGAGCTTGCTACCCATGCCAAACGCAACGGTGGTTTAACCTTTTGGGATGGTGACAATGACTTTATCCACCTGGTTAAATCCATGATTTATATACGTTCTGTTAAAAAAAAGGCTCGCGGTAGGTTCTTCAATAAATATTTGTATTTATTCATGACAACACACTACACATTACTAGATTTATCTAGGACGATAATGTACGTACTTGCAGACTTTCAGTTTGTTGCAATTTGTTGTGATTTTCGTATCTCCTCCACGCTCCAACCCAGTCCTCGTACATAAAGGAATGTGTCTCCGCAGTCAGCACTCACACACTGCCACAGTTGCTCGGAAAACAAAACAAAAAACACCACCACAGTCGAGAACCCCGCCGGTGCGCCGCCTCACGAGTAGGGACTGGTGCTATGTATCCTTCCTTGGCCCTAGATGAGTTAGAACTGCGGATACTTGCACAGCAAGCGGTTGCTATTTTTCTAGAAAGGCAGATTTTTTTAGGAAGTTGTATGATGCTATGTCTCTTATTTAGTTTTGAGAGAAGTGCATATTTCAACCCTGAACTCTTGCCCTAATTTAATTTACAACCCCGAACTTTAATACCGTCTAAATTACAACTCCCAAGTCTCAAAATCGGGCAGGATTCAACCCTCCCCTTTCTGTTGACCGGTTTTGACCTGGGGTGACCAGTTTTGACTAGTCAACGGGTCCAATCAGCATGCCACGTCAGATTTTTTTTTCAAAATTTCAAGAAAAAGTAAATAAAAATCTGTAAGATTAGGGAAAAAATATAAAAAAGCAAAATTCCGAAAAAATTGTTCGTGAAAAAAGCTAGGGAAAATAAAAAATGATTTTTTCTGGAAATATTTTTTTCCTGGAATGTGAGTTTTTGGGTTTTTTTTGGATTTTTTTTGGAAATTCGTTTTTTTATTTTCCGTGTTTTTCAGAAATTGGATTTCTTATTTCTTTTCCTGTATTTTTTTTGATTTTACAAGTTGTTTCCTTGGAAATTTTGCATTTTTTGCTGATGTGGCATGCTGACTGGACCTGTTGACTGGTCAAAACCGGTCAACCAGGTCAAAACCGGTCAACAAAGAGGGGAGGGTTGAATACTGGCCGGTTTTGAGAGTTGGGAGTTGTAGTTTAGACGGTATTGGAGTTCAGGGTTGTAAATTAGACTAGTCCAAAAGTTCGGGGTTGAAATATGCACTTCTCTCTTCAGTTTTTATCTTGAGTTTAGCTCTCTGCTCCAAGCAAAGCCATATCCTCCAACTAAATGGTGCATATATGAATCAAATAGAAGGAGGAGCAAGTTATGCTTGCAACTTCACTTTTCAAGTATATTCTACCTCTCGATTAATCCAGTAGCATCCAATGATTAACTGTAAAAGAAAAGTACAATATTGCTTGACGTGCATAAGGATCCTCAAGGTATATATATATATATATATTGCACAATAAATATTGACAGGTGAATTTTTTTTTTCAGCAACGACAGATGAAAGAAATATGCACCCGTTGCAACGCACGGGCATTTTTGCTAGTATATTAAAAAGGCCCAGTGCATCAGGGTGGCCCAAGAGCAGTGCATCAGGGTCACTCCTCGTTCAGCTATAAAACTGGTCAAAACTTGCTTGCGCAATCGCCTCAATGAAGAAAGTTTGAGTGATGATGTTATTTGTTTTGTGGAGAAAAAATAAATGAAAAATGTCACCAATGCTCAAGTGGTTGATTATTTCATGGCTCAAAGGAATATAACGTTAAAGGTAATTTTTAGATTTTTAGCCATCTAAGTAATTTTATTTGGGCAGTTTATTATGTTCTACTAGTAAGTTTAATTCTATTTGTATCTTGCAGGTTACCGAACTTTCTTGTCTGACAATGTACGTTGGAATTTGGAAATGCAAGACATCCTTTTCAAGTAATTTTGTCCCTTGTTTTATCATCATTGTAAGCATTTTGATAGCTACATTTTGTGTTTAAAAATCTCTTTCGATTATATTCAATAATGTGTGCTAGAAGTAATGTAATACACCTTTTATGCAATACATCATTGCTTAAAAAATTTATCCCTTGTTAAAGTGGTGCATCGAGTAACAACTGCTCCAACTCCGCCCCTGTAGCATACTATCTGTCACCACTGGAATCATTGTTACTAACTGACAAATTGGGGTCCATGGGATTAATTAAACATGATGGTGGTGCTGGCAGGCACGGTTAACAGGGAAAACGGTACAGAGTAATAAGCAACTCAAGATGCTGAACTTAATTTGTTCATTGTTCACGGACGTACAGTGGTCACTAATGAATACTAAAATGTGCGTCATTTTCTTTTATCTCTTGATGAAAACCTGTGCCACAGGCATGGCTAACCGTGTGCTTTATCAAATTTACCGATGGTATTTGATTCCAGTAGATGATAAACTAGTCAGTATCTGGTTTGGTCCCATGGTAGCCACTGGACACGTTTCGCCATGTGAGTGGAAGCAACATCAATCGAGAAAACAGAATAGTTCCCCTTGGCTAACGCTGGCTCAAGCTGCGAATGCTTAACTAAGGTCGAGGCCGTGGATACATACAGAGAGTAATAAATTAGGAGCTTAATCTGGCGCAGATCTACTGGTAGTAAGTTTAAATCGTCGCCCACGTCCTACGAACGAGACAAAGGGGCATGGATATATACAAGAGCTCCCTAGCTTACCTCGCCGTCGCCGCCGCCTGCCGGGCAGGGAGGTCCTGTCGCCGTGCTGCCGGGAGGAGGGGTTCTTCTACCCTAAGCCTCGCCCGCGGCCCGTCTGCTTGCCCCTGCCGCAGTCTCTGCTCTCCATTTTTTTAGGGCCGCTCTGCAGTCTCCAGTTTGGCGTTACTGTTAGAGTTAGATCTTGACCTGGTTAACGGACCGATGTACTATACACAAATTTCGAAGATGAAAAAAGAAGAAGAAAAAAGGTTGGGTGATGGCCCCAATCGATGGGCCCGGCATGCGTATGGTGCGAGGATTGATGAGGTGACCGGCATGCGTTGGTCATGGTCGAGACTCGAGTCACCCAAGTGTGTTGAAAAATCTGGGCAAGAATCTAGTGTATCAGTATGCTACTTAGGAGTAAAAGCCCTCACAATTAATTATGGTGTCCGACTGAAATTGAGTCACCCGATTTTGATCAACAATTTCTCAAAGCTCTTATTCAATTTTTTATACTATATATTATGCTTCTGAATTTTTAAGTCCTCGCAATTAATTGAGGTCTTCAATTCAAAACTTGATCACCTGATTTTCATCTGGTCAATAATTTCTCAAGAAGCTCTCTCATTTAATTATTTTCATTCACCATATTCCTTAATTTTGAAGCTCTTTTATTCAATTGAGATATTCAATTTTGAATTTGGTTTATGATTTTGATCGGGCCAACAAGTTTTCAAATCAATCAACACCAACCGGCTAGAAAAACATATCAACCCTGTGCATCCTCTTACCACCTACAAAAAAGAAGTGCCACCATGCGATGATACTATAGCACCAATATAGTACATATAGCCACCGACGCAGAAATTTACCCACAAAAATATGAGTTGATTAGTGCATAACATAGAATCACATCATGAATGGCCCATCAAATAACCGAATTATAAATAAACATACAACACACTCCATCATCTCCCCCACCCGCCAAACTAATATTCCACCTGTTTCAAAATACAAGGGGTATTAGTTCTGTGGAAAGTCATTTTTTTTAACTTTGACAAGTTTAGAGCCAAAAATACCGACACCCATAATATTAAGCCAAAAAATTATGAAAATTCATTTCATTACGAATCTCATAACACCAATTTGATATTACGAATGTTGATATATTTCTTCATAAATTTGATCAAACTTAAATAGGTTGGGCTTTTCAAAAAAAGTAATACACCTTATATTTTAAAACAAAATGAGTATTTCTTTTCAGAATCTCATCAACACCAAGGATGCAACAAAGCGCGCCCAACCCTTCTAGTACATGATAAGGCTAAAGCCAGTGTACTTACATCATTAATTTTCATGAAAGAGAGGCAATCCATGGGTTCAATTTAAGATGCAATTTAGTTGATGTTCATTGTGGCATTCACTGTCTGAATGCTCCATGGCAAAACTCATCAAACCAAACGAACCGGCAAGAGAAGAAGTACCGTCGCAACTTTGGTATGGTGTGCCTTTCACTGGGCCGGTACAATATCAGCATTGTGAAGTGAAGGAAATGCAAAATCAGCTGGGAGGCCCCACCTCCACAAATTTTCTATGCTGTTAAGATTGCAATGGTCACCATGGTGTAAATTGAACACCTAAAAAACAGTGAATCTAAGAGACCTGTCCTTGGGAAAGAGAAGACGGAACTAGACTTTTAAGCGTTCAAAGTCTTACACAGGGACATAATAAAGACTGAACTTGTATGTTGCGTCACTTTGTGAAGTCACCCTTTCACCCATCGATCGAGATGGATCTAGGCCTAACAATGCTTACAGAAATTATTAATTCCAACTTGAGAGTAAGATAAGAACGAAATGGCCAAGCACCAAACAGTCCGATCCAAGTCATTACTGGGTTTTATCAACCGGGTGGGTCAAGATAAGATCAAATGATGAACAAGTTGGCTATCAGATAGATCTGGTCTTACCCTGTAATGTACACCAAATAATGTATGATCAAGTTGAGTGCTGACACGATTCCATCTGCCCCCGCGCCGCTCCCTCACCGGGGCGACACGGGCGGCGAACTCCCCCCGGCCTCTCCTCACCCCACCCATCCCATCCACCCCCTCGCCATCGCCGGTAGCCTCCGGCAGGCAAAGCCTGCATGGAGCCGGGGGGGGGGGGGGGGGCTCGTGCCCCTCGTCGGCTGCTCTTTTGATGGAGAGATCTCAGGCGGCTGGTGACTGTCCGGAGCTCGTATTCACGGCGGCGTCCTCGATCATGGCAGCGGTGGTCGCTGGCGCATGGCGCGGCGTCTCCACGATGGGAGATCTGTCGCAGGCATGCGGACGCGATCTTGGCCGCCTGTGCGGGCCCGATCTGGGTCCTCGCGGGCCACTGCTGGCGCAGGTGGTGGGGGTGAGATTTGGGCTCAGCCGGCGTGCTGTGCGCCGGATCTGGTATGGCGCGGTGTTGCGGCTCAGCACGTGGGCTGATGGTGGCATCGGCTGTAGGTATCGTGGTGGTGCCACGGTCGGTCAGGCAGCGGCAGCCTGGATCCTTTCGTCCAGGCCCTGACACAGATGGAGGCAGACCGTGCACGACATGCTTGAGGGAGTCTCTTCGAACAGATCCGGGTGAAAACCTGCTCTTAGCTAGCTGCCAAGGCCGGCGGTGGCGGCGCTGTCTGCGTCGTTCCCTTCTTAAAGGCATCGCCGTGGAGAAGTTCATGGCCACACTATGCTACCTCCGGGGGAAACCCTAGATCAGTAGATCATATGACAGCAATGCTCTGGTGTCGTTTCCCTCTTGGGGGCGTCATCCTTGGAGGTGTACACATGCCGAGGGACCAGTGGAAGGTTTCTTTGGTGGAGCGGTGCTTCAGCTTACGCATTGATGGCATCGGATCTCGGCAGCATGGCGCAGTGGAGATTAGGCGTCTGATGCGCGGAGATGGACTCGCGTAGAAGGAGGAAACGTCTGGCGTCATGGTGGTGTCGATAACAGAGAGGCCTGGCAAGGTCGGTGCATCAGTTCTGTTCTGAGGATGGATCGATGGAAGATGGAGGTGACAACCCTCGCAGCGTGTGGTGCTCACTGGGAGTGTGCCAGACCGGTGTGTGACCCAATCCAGGTAGTGGCCTGGATGGGGCATCCAGCTTTAGATGTTAGACTTTAGTGCGATGTCTGTTTGGTATTAGGCCTAGACATTCGGCACACCTTCATCAAACGGATAGGAGTAACAACAGCGTTGCCAAGATGGTGGCTTTAGGCTTATTGATGTATCAACTTGTATGGTCTTTGCGAATAATTAATAAAATGGCTGCACGCATCGTCCAGATGCAGAGGCCGGGGTACATCCTCCTTTTCTAAAAAAAGGTTGAGTGCTGACATTATTAGGGCTTCGGTTTGAGCGATGCATGTACTATATTTATTTATGATGATTAACTACCAAGGACCAATTAATGGTTATACTTGACTTTTTAAAACATAAAGACTTGAGTAGAGAACACTTAGGCTGGTCATAGTGGAAGTAACTTAGCAAGTAACATAGCGCATTTCAAGACAAGTTTGCTTATGTGGCATATAGTTAATGAGGAGAGATGTGTTTGGAGTAACATAATATGTTACTGTAACATAACGCAACCTAAAGTAAAATGAGTCTATAATGTAATAAATGTTATCATCTATGATACTACTTATATGTTATTTTGCATTATAAAGGTAGTAATAAAGATTAGTGTCATATGCATGACACTAGTCTAAGTTACTCTCCACTATGACTAGCCTTAGTCACTACAAATTAAGATCGCCTGCTGGTGGCTACCTCTATCAAGTCTTCCTTCAGACATGTAAGACAAATGTAATAATTTAATGGTATGCGCTAGGCTGGTCATAGTGGGGGGTAACTTAGACTAGTGTCATGCATATGACACTAGCCTAAGTTACAATCTTCATAATGCAAAATAACATAATAGTAGTATCTTATATGGCTTCGTTTATTAGCTTGTAGACTCATCTTGTCTTGGAAAGCGCTATGCTAAAGTAACATATTATGTTACCACCTCTCATTAATTACTTGCTACATAAGCAAAAATTTCTTGGAGTGCGCTATGTTACTATCTAAGTTAGTCCCACTATGACTAGTCTTATGTTTCTTTTAAAAGTGGTACCGTTAGAGCATCTCCAGCCGCGCCCCCAAGAAGGCCCCCCAGGCGATTTTTCGGCCGCCGGCGCCAAAAAATTGGCACAGTCGCGCCCCCAAGGGTCCAGTTTTCGCCGGCTCGGGTCAAAATTGGCGCCGGCGGACCCAACCCGAACTCGGCGCGCTGGGGGTCGCTCGGGGGCACCGGGCAAATCGCTTTTGGCGCGAAGAGCCGCGAGCCAGCTGCGTCAGCGATTTGACTCCCTTCTCGCCGCTTCGTCGTCCTCATCGCCTCGTTTCCCGTGGCGAATCAATGCCAAAGCCGGAGCCGCCGCCCCCCACCGGCCACTTCGTCCTCGTCGAGCCCAAGCCGGAGCCCGGCCTCCCCGTGGAGTACGAGGAGATAGCCCGGCGCGGCTTCTCAGACGAGGACGCCCTGCGGTGGGCGCGGGACGACTACCTCCGCGACGAGATGGTCCGGCAGCGCCGGGCCTTGGAGGAGATCGCCGCCCGCAAGCGTGGGCGCGAGGACGAGCGCGGCATCGTGGTCCTCGACAGCGACGACGACGACGACACCCTCGGACCGTCCAACCCGCCGCACCAACTGGGGAAGGGATGCAGCAGGGACGGCGGCGGCGGAGATGACGACGACGACGACGGCGGCGGCGACTACACGCGGTTCTACCGCCTCCTTGGCATGTAGAACTGCAAAGGCGGGCGGCGGGCGGCGAGCGGCGAGGTAGACGTCAAGGTAGACGGCGAGGAGCGGCGATGGAGACGGCGGGGGCAGCCCGTGCTAGTTCTTTTTTTGTAAAATATGTTTAAATTTGAACAAACTCGCCGATGTTTGCGTTAAATTTAAGCCGTATTTGCGCCGTATTTGACTTTTTCAAAAAAATGTGGGCGCCGCGACTGGGGGGTATCACGCTCCCAGTGCGCGGTTTAGCGTCGGTGCGCCCCAGGGGGCGATTTTTAGCCCCTCCTGAGGGCCAACGGCTGGAGATGCTCTTAGGAATATCTTTGAATGCAATTCTAATAGTATAATTTTTTGGGTATCTAACTCGTGTATTTTGTTAGTTAAAGTGGTTGTCAAATTTACTGTCAAAACACAAGGGGGGCATGTATATCGGATGGGAGTATAGCTTGCTGGAAATGGCAATTAGAGCTACCAAATGATAAAATTAATGTGTATTAATTAATTTAACGCCCATGGGACATGTTGTATGTGTTACAATTTGCTTGTTGAGATGCCATCTAGTGATCCATTCCATACTTGTTAAAGTAAAATGCTTAGAAGTTTTGCTGGGTAGGAGAAGTAATGCTTAACTAGATGTGCTCATGTCTAAGTTCATGGAGCATTTTTTGGAAAAGGAGGTTAAAACCCCAACCTCTGCATCAATCGATGTATACATCCATCTTTATTAGTTATTCAACAAAGGTCTGACAACAACATACATCAAGCCACCCGAATTCAGCATTCACACCTACAAACTTAATAATGTGGAGAGCTCTCACTCCGATATCTAAAACCGGTGTCGTCGTCAATCCATAGCAAAGCGTATCGAAACCTACAGCCAGTGCAGCAAATCTAAAGTATACACCACATGCACACGTTTTAGAAGTCATCATCATCATCGAACCGCTGACCCATCAAAAACAGATCCGCATCATCCTTACCAGTCCGGCCATCCATTGTGTACGCTAGAATAGCAGCACAGTTGTATATACTATAACAGCAGCGCGGCCTGACGGGCATGGCTATAACCACCAGAGAAACTATTTGTATAGATCAATATAGCCTACACTTAGCTGGTTCCATTTACAGGCAGGTACAAGGAAAATGGCAGAATAAGTTATCTCATGCTATATACATACATCGAAGTAGCGAACATCGGTAGCTACATAAAAATATAGCACAAAGTAAAGACGGAGTAGACAAAGGCCGTAGTGAAATAATTGGCAGCTATACATATAGTAGTCGAGCAAAGAGGGGAATATGTTACACACGACAATCATTATTCAGTTCTAGAGCAATATAGCCTACACTTAGATACACTTAATATGACGAGGGGCGGCCTCTTGTGAGGTTTGCCACAAATCAACCAAATAGCTATTGCTGTCACTTTCTAGGTCAGATAAATGCGGGGTTTCGATAACTGCCACACATGTGGTGTATCGGGTAGTTGTGTCACACGTCTCGTGTGACATGGACAGCAACCAGCTCACACACCTACGTGTGGGCAAAACAACTAATGCCCACACACATCTTTTTTTCCCTTCTGAACCCTCTCACACGCGTGTGTGTGGACGAAGTTGATAACGCCCACACGCCCGTATGTCAGGCCTCGTACTCTTCTGGTCCCGCACGCGACGCGTGACGCCCACCGCGCGCCCGCAGTTGCCATGGTCCAGACCCTCGTCCATGTTCGTTTATCTGCAGTTGCCATGTCACTGAACTACGGTTGCCATGTCGGACAACTGCAGTTGCCATGGTTGCTCAACTGGAGTTGTCATGTATGGTCTGATCTAATGTAGTTGCCATGATTTCATAACTTTAGGAGTTGCCACATACTAACACTAGGCAGTTGAGAGAGTTGTCATGTGCTAACAAGCATGCTAGGGCAGTTGCCATGTAAAAAGGAAGAGTTGCCATCTGCTTACGTGCACGTTAGGGCAGTTGCCATGTACGTGCACGTTGGGGCAGTTGCCATGTATCATGCAAAAACACATGGCAACTCGGTAAAAGACAGTTGACATCTGCTTACGTGCACACTAGGCAGTTGCCGTGTACCCTGCAAAAACACATGACAACTCGGGTAGAAAAAGAGAGTTGCCACCTGCTTATAAAGCACACTAGAGGCAGTTGCCATGTGGGCTGCAAAAACACATGGCAACTAGCAGCTTACGTGTGGGAGAGAAGACGGACGTGTGGGCGAGATGGCAAATGCCCACACACCAACCCTTGTGCGTGACTGAAAATTGGTGTGTGGGTGAACTGCTAAACGCGCACACACCGGCCCCTCCGTGTGATAAAACGAATGTGTGGGCGAACTATGTCACACACCACACACACGCCTTGTCCTACGTGGCACAGAAAATCAGCCAGATTGTGTCAAGATTCGTGCATATAGTACTGGACGATAATGGATGTGTGTGGTCGAGATGGTCAACGCCAATACATGTGGGCGTTAACATTTTCGTAAATGTGAGGCCTTCTATGCATGCACATAGTAACTTGTCACAGGTTGTAGCACTTGAATGCAGCCAATTTTTATGTCAATCCCATTATTGCCAGAAAGGCCAGCGACCATCGGGCCATGGCCCCGTGCTCGCAAATCTCCAGCACTGCTATTGCTTCCGAGTCAACAAAGTTTCTTTTGCAGGGAATAGAAAATTTGCGTTGCATAGCAATACATTTTGGAAAGAAGAGGGAGTACACATAAATAAGAATTATATATTTGGTCACCCTATGACGGCTTTCTCTTTCATCATTGCTTGATATGTATCCAAGTCTCATGAAACAGTAATTCAAAATTGAGAGTAAGATATCAAAAATGCCAAGTGTATTGTACTACTCTTTCTTAGATGTCGATACATCTCCCCTTTATTTTACAGGAACCGAAACAAGTTGCCCTATTTGTGTATGCATGAACCAATTAGTTACAATTGACTGTACAAAATAGGGAAACGAGCAAAAGACGCACCTTCCTCGCTAAATATGTAGTCCTAAACAAGACAGCGCACCAGCAAAGTTTCTTTGTAAATTTAAGTCAAATTAATGTATATTGACCAAAAGATGCTAGTAGAGCCTACTGGCAATTGATGGCGATCGGGAGATGAGCTATATGTGCCAAATGAATGACGAAGACCACGGTACTATTTTTATGCCTACGAGATGTTGTCATCTAGCAACCACTAGGTATTTAGGACAAACTAGCACAGTGCATCACCCATATAAGCAAGGGCGACATCTTAGTTATCTGTTGTTTAAGACAAGGTACTAAGTATAAGAGCATGCACATTCTTAAAGCCATAGAGATATCTTAATTTCGCTATCATAGTTATGTAATTACTTCCTTAATAACTATATTGCTTTTACCATGAATTTATTTTGAAAAGTGATAGCACACTACACACTATTAAAAATACATCATTTTGTCCCAAATACCCTAAAAGAATCCAACAGATTGTACTACCTCTTTTTATTTCTTAAGCACGGTCCTCAACGGCTGATTCGTTAAAAAGGTTAGCAGAGAGTTGCCCAGTTAATTAACACAAACACGGACGAAGATCGTTACAACATTCCCACAAAGATAGGCAACCGGTCGATCTGGCTACCCACAAGACCCACCCACACACACACACCGTTGAAGAGAGGACTAGTAAATAGACAACTTTCTGAAAACCCGCTACATATCTTCCTTAAATGCCACGTCCTTAGTAATTTTCTTTGTGGAAAAGGAGTGTTCAATCTAGCCACATCTCATGTTGCACCGTATAGCATAGCAGTACATATTCAAAATTAGTAATGTATTCTTTATCTATTGTTTGTCAATTGACTCTACGGGAGATTTAGCCCTTGTTTGTATGGTAAAAGGCAATAGAAGAGGAATTGCATGAGAGGGACTCGGTTTCGTGGTTGTTCTCCGCAAGAAATACATTTGGAAGATCAAAATGCCGTTAAGAATAAAGATTTTCATGTAGTACTTAGACAGCGGTCTGATTTTATGAAGGAAAATCTGGCAAAACACCGAACGCTGTCTACTATAGGATATTTGAGTGTGTCATGTAACCTTATAATCGAATTATTGGCTTGGCCTTTTTCACTTAAAAAGTCAGATGGTTGCTATGTTGATTTCATAAAGTTTATTCCGCACATCGACTGATGCAGATGCAGGTCATGGGGTTTTAATCTCCTTTTCGAGGGGGGGGGGGGGGGGGGGGGGGGAGGCTGATTCATGTATTATATTATGTTTAGAAATGGGCATGCTAGGGCGAATTGCCATGCTATGCAAAGAAGTTGCCATACATACTTAAGTAATTTCCAAGATGTTACGTAGAGAAGTTGAGAAGTTGTCATACATAGTTAAGTAATTGTCATGCTACATCAAATAGAGTACCATGCTACACATGGGATGTTCGCTTAGATGATGTATAAGAGCGAACATTTATGTATTTCGCTCAGGAGGGTGCATGGCAGCGAATGGTGCACCCACGGGGATTGCCACATGTATCACTGCTTTGAGATTCACGTGCAGGATTGGACGCATCAGAGAACGTTTCATTAAAAAAACTACTCAGAAGCTTAATAAATACGTATTAGACCTTATGTATTTAGATAAAGGTAGTACATGATAAACGATGATTTGCTAAGCCTAAGGGGTCGTCTTACCCTTCAAAATTGACAACACATATATGAAACTAGCGGTCGGAGTACAAAGAACGTCATATTATATATGAAATATGCCGCACATCGATCATCGAGGTTACTGTGGACCGGATGCATATGCTACTCCCAATAAAATTGCACCATTAGTTAATCATCTTGGTCAGTGGAAGTATTTTAATCACCTAAGGCTGCTTGTAGTGGAGAGTATATTGCATTAGTATCGTGGAGAGTATATTGCACTAGTATCATGCATATCATACTTCGTTGTGTATAGTATTATATATGTTACTCCCTCCATTCACTTTTATAAGTCATTTCAGACAACTTAAAATAGGCTGTTTTGTACATTATTTGGAATGTTTTCGAGGTTTTATAAAAGTGAACAGAGGGAGTAGTATTTTAGATAATCTTATTTATTGTTCTCTTCACGGAGGGAGTATCTATCACTTTTCCATCAAGCTAGGTAGCTATCCACAGCTACTAGTCCCGTCCCGACATCCAACAACAAAAGGCCATTGCCATGCCACCCTTCCAGAGAAACTAGCCAGAGAAAGAGGGAGAGAGGGGGAAAGAATGGAGGGTGTGGCGCAGGCCCTTGTGGGCAACCTTGGGCAGCTAGTGGGGTCGGAGTTCCAGAAGCTCCGCGGCGTCGGCAGCGAGGTCGCCCAGCTGAGGGACGAGCTGGCCACCATGAACGCCATCCTCCGCATGCAGTCCGAGGCGGACGACAGCGCCGTGGACCATTTCGTCCGGGAGTGGATGAAGCAGGTCCGCGAGCTGGCCTACGATGCCGAGGACTGCGTCGACCTCTACGTCTTCCGCATCCGCTGCCTCCTCAGCGACGCCTTCCTCGCCCGCGTAAGGCGCGTGCTCACCACGCTCTCCCTCCGCCGCCGCCTCGGCAGCGACGTCCAGGCCCTCCGCGCCCGCGCCGTCATCATCAGCGAGCGCCACGCGCGGTACGGCGTCAGCCGCGAGGCGCTGCGCCGCTCCCCGCACCTGGCCCCCGTCTCCACGGGGTCGGCTGCCTCCGCGCGTGCGCTGCGCGCCGCCAACCACCCCGACCAGTTCGTCGGCATGACGGACCAGGCTAGCACCCTGGCCAAGAGGGTGAAGGGCGCCGTGGACAGCAACGACGACCTCCAAGAAGGCGGCGAGCGGAAGCTCGGGGTGTTCTCCATCGTCGGGTTCGCCGGGCTCGGGAAGACCACGCTGGCCATGGAGGTGTGCCGGCGGCTGGACACACAGTTCCAACGCCAGGCGCAGGTGTCCGTGTCCCAGGCGTTCGACGGCAGGAACGACGTCGGGGGCCTCCTCAAGCGCGTGCTGCAGCAGATCGTCAAGCCCAAGGCGGGAAATGAGAAAGGCATCAAGGAAGAAGACTCCGCGGGTGACATCGACCACATGGATTTGGACACGCTCGCAAAAACGCTCAAGGAGCTTCTCAAGGACAAGAGGTACACACATACACATGCATGTCAACATTACTCTATTACTTTCTACTCCCTCGGTAAAGAAATATCCTTCAGTGATCTAAAATGTCTTACATTTGATGTTTACCGAGTTTTAAGTGTGCGTCAATTAATATGTGGATCTGAGATGTAGTACAGAAATTAACTCTGATCGCCAATGCATATTTAAAGCTGCCAGTACTTCCTCCATTTGAACTATAGTGGTGTATTAGATTTTTTTGAAGTCAATAATTGAAAATTTGGCCAAATTTGTAGAAAAATTAATCAATTTCTAGACTACCAAATCCATAACATTAAATTCATTTCTTTTCGTATATATTTGGTATTGTAGGTCTGGATAATTTCTCTAAACACTTGGTCATAATTTATTATGCTTGATTTTAAAGTTTTAACTTTTAATAAGAAAACCAGTGTGCCCAGTTCTCCGTGTTGTACTCCCTCTATGAACATGTAGTGTGTATAGATTTTTGCAGAAGTCAAACAATGTAGTGTTTGACCAAGTTTAAATAACAACAATAAGAAAGTGTGTCTCATAATATATATAGGGATATTTATTTGGCACTGTAGATGCACATATTTTTTTATAAACTTGGCTAACATAAAGTTGGCAAATCTTCACTTTTAGAAAAAAAACCAATAATTTATGATAAAACAAGATTTTACGTAATAATTTATGATAATAAAACAGAGAAAGTATGTGATAATATATGATTTTAGGAGTGCAGTGTCAATTAATCTTTCATGATAATATAAGATTTTAGGAGTGTAATAATCTATGATAACATATAATTTGAATCATCAACTCATCAATCCTATGTCGTGTTTGACCCAACTTTAATTGCTATCGAGATTTTCTAAAAATGTATACATAGAGCCAGGATGAATCTAGGTCCAAGAAATGCCTGGGTTTTCATTTCCCTTTACATGTGACAAATACATGAGTTGAAGCCTATGTTGAAGTACTCACTCCGTTCCGACTTTGTTAGAGAATGTATAATAAGGGTTTCTCAAAAAAAAAAGTATAACAAGGGATTATGGCCTACTTAGGTGATAGTTTTGTCTATATGAAGGAGGAAGACAATTAGGAACAAAATGAACGGAAAATGTGATCAAATTTTGACCCAAACTATGTTGGGGACTAATAAACAAGGACAAAGGTAGTAGATCCCACCCAATCAATGTGTTCTCCCTTTCTTCCCATGTGCCATATCTTTGGAGAGCTCGGCGTTTCAAGCGCCAAGTAGTCGCTATAATATCTGCAGCGCACACTAGGCCAGATCCATTAGGGCAGTAGCTTGTCACTTCCCTGCTCGTTGGCTCACAAGCCAGAAAGAACACCAGAGCTACTAGTTCTGGAAAAACAATCAACCCCGGTTTTCTAGAAAAAAATCAAGAATTTGAAAATGGTTCATAAATTTAAAATAATGTTCATAAATTCAACAAAATCATGAATTCAAAGAATGTTCACATATTAAGAAACAATCACGAATTAAAAAAATTCACTATTTGAAAAAAAAGGTGAAAATTTCCATGAATTTCAAAAAAGGTTCATGAATTTGGGAAAAAGTTCACAAATTTGAGAAAAGTTCATAAATTTTCAAAAAGTTAGTATATTTGGAAAAAAATCATGAATTAAAAATGGAAAACGAATAAGAAAAGAAAGTAAACCAAACAAAAAACTGGTAAAAACAAAGAAAAGAAAAACCGGTTGATAGCTTCATAAAAACAGATTAAAGCTTCTAGAAGCTTCAGAAAACTGGTTTGGAGCTTCATGTAAGGAGATATTACATGGGCCGAGCCACTAAAGAAAGTGAAATACGAGGTGTGAGGAGCACACTATGTCTGGCTTCTAGCGAGACGTAGTGGCCCCCTATTTGTCACTTTGAGCAAGTCTAACTTCCAGACTCACTGAAGGGGAGGTGGGCCGGCCCACTTGCCCGAAAAACCATACCCTGCTTTCTGGGTTTTTATGTTTTATGTTTATGTTTGTTGCTTTATCTTTTTCTACACTTTAAAAGATTCTAATATATATTGAAAAACACTCTAGAAAAATATTTTTAAAATGTTGAACAAGTATGTGGAAAAAGTTGAATTAGTATTTGAAAAATGTTGAACAAGTATTTAAAAAATGTTGAACAAGTATTTGAAAATATTGAATGAGTATTTGAAAAATGTTGAAAAGTATTTGAAAACACTGAATGAGTGTTTGACAAATGTTAAAAAAGTATTTGAAAATGTTGAATATGTATTTGAAAAAAGTTGAATAAGCACTAAATATGTTGAACAAGTATTTAAAAATGTTGAACAAGTATTTGAAATTTGTGAATAAGTATGGAAAATGTCGAACAAGTATTTGACAAATGTTGAATAAGTATTAACAATTGTTGAGCGAGTATTTAAAAATGTTGAACAAGTATTTGACAAATGTAGAATAAGTATTAACAATTGTTGAACGAGTATTTAAAAATGCTGGACAAGTATTAAAAAATGCTGAATGAGTATTTAAAAAATGTTGAAAAATTATTTGAAAAAAATGTCGATTGTGTATATAAAAGACGTTGAACAAGTATTTAAAAATGTTGTACTAGTATTTAAAAAGTGTTGAACAAGTATTTGAAAAAATGTTGATCATGTATATGCAAATGTTGAATAAGTATTTTAAAAATGTTGAACAAGTATTTGAAAAAATATTGATCATGTACATAAAAATGTTGAACAAGTATTTGAAAAAATCTTGATCATCTATATTAGAATCTAGAATGAAAATAAAAAACAAAATGCAAAAAAGAATGAGAATAAAGGAAAAAAAAAAAGAAACAAAATGAAAGAAAGAAATCAGAGAATAATGAAAAGCCAAAGAAAAAAAAGAAAAAAAAGAAAAATCTGTGAAAACCGCATTGTGCATTTGAACCATCGGTGCAGGGATCGATCCCTGACAGCGCCCTTTTTATTCCTCTTTTGTTGATATATGCAATATATAGTGGGCCGGCCCAATTACAATTAATGCTTTAGCAAGAGCAAAAGTTGTCATCTTGCTTAAAGGGCGCTGATAGGCCCCGGCGCGTCGGCCGAACAGTTAGATGATTAAGCATTTGATTCAGCAAATTTGATCTGTTTGATCTGGGTCTCGTAAGAGAAAAGAAAAGTGCATCGTCGCTCCTCTTTTGATCTCGGTTCCCCCTTCCTCATGGAAACGCAACGCTGCTGTCGTGGCCTGCAGCAGGCGCTCGTGTCTCGCGGTCACCGTCCCTCACCACCGTCATTTCCTGTGTTTCTCGGGCGGCTCCGTGCATGCAATAGCGTGTCCCCGTAGTTGCAGCTCCCCGTTATGACGGTCGCAACTCTGGTGGCGGCGGGCGCAGCTTCGGTGTGCATCGGTTGCAGGTCGCAGCACCTCCTCCGACAAGATCGTAGAAGAAACTGTACTCTCCCTCAGGTTGCCGGTAGCAGAAAAAAATCAGCCGATTGTAGCAAAAAAAGGATCGGTTCCAGAAAAATAAAGCTTGCCGGTGCCGCGTGTGGTCGCCATTGTAGCAACATTTCCATGGCCTTCCCCAGATGTATCAATTGTAAACACCATAGTAGCGAAAAACTACAACGGTTGCAGCAAAAATACATCGTCACGGGTGTCGGCGTGTCATGAAAAATGAATGCAACAATTGACAACGCGGATAGTAGCAAAACTCAAAACGGTCATAGCCAAAAAGTGGTAGACTGTTTCCACCAAACAAAGACATGTAGCAATTTCTTTGATTGGTTCGAGCACTAATGGGTACACTGGTTACACCAAATAAAAATTGATGGTAGCAAATTTTGCGATAGTTCCAGCAAAAATTGAAGATGGTGGTAGCAGATTGGTACATTGGTTCCAACAAAACACACAACATGGTAGCAAAAAAATGACTGGTTCCAGCAAAAAGTGAAGATGATGGTAGCAAAAATCAGGGCTGCTTGCTGCAAAAAACTCGCCGGATCTCCAACACTTTTCGCCCTGAACGTCGGTCGCCGTAGTTCTCTGACACTTATCGCCACCGACTCCAGCACCGGTGGCTACTGGTTACAGCACTTCTCGCCATCGTCTTGAGTATTGTAGCTGCCGTCCTGGCACCACGTAGCATTTGTCCCAGCACCAGGCGGCGCCGGTCCCCGCTCCGACACCGGCGCTCGGTTGCTCCTGGGAGGCAGGGATAAAGGAATGGAGGTGAGAGAGGGGAATTTGCATCAGCGTGCGGTGCCAACGGCGCCCAGACTGATCTATCACGAGGGAAGTTGGGGTGTGAGGAGATGATAAGAGCGATAAGTGCGGAAGGAACAAGGCGAATTCTTCAGATCGTAACAGATAGGATGACGCGTGTGGTCCACTGGACATGTGTCTGGCGTAGGGTGCTGGGAGACGCACAACCTAAGTCAAACCCAACGTGGTACGCGACCGGCCGAACGCTCAGCCGGCGGGCCGTACCCAAACATTTCCCTTGCTTAAAGCGAGAAATAGCTTTTGCGAACCTAGAATAGCCTTGCCTATAAGCAGCCTCCCAGAATGGGCCGGGCCAGCAAGGTCACAGGGTTTAGCGCTTCTTTCTTCTTTCGTTTTATTTTCAATTTTTTTACTTTTACTTAGATTTCAAAATATTCTAAGTGATATATATTATAAAGTCACTTTACGTAGCGAATTAAAAAAGATAATCATGTATTTAAAAATGATAAATGTGTATAAAGTCATGTTCTTGATGTATACAAAAAATGTACCAAGTGTATGAAAAAAACTACAGATCAAAATACATGTCTTAAAACATGTTAACCATTATTTCAAAAAAATTAAATGTGTATATAAAATGTTCTCGATGTATACAAAAAATAAAGAATATGTATGGAAAAGGTAGACATAAAGAAGTGCAAGTTTTGAAAAATGTTAACCACATATTTGGAAAATGTTAAACGTGTCATGATGTATAACGAAAAGGTACAGTGCTTCCAAGAAAAGTAGACATAAAATATAAGTTTAAAAATATTAATAATGTATTTGGGAAATATTAACATGCATAAAAAGGTTCCTAATGTATAAAAAATATACTCCCTCTGTCATTTATTTTGAGACGAATGGGGGTACAAATGATGGACACATAAAAAGTATGTTTGAAAAAAATGCTAATCACTAGCCGTGGAGACGCATAGAAGTGTTCAACAAAGCGTATGAGCTAAGAGTAAGTTTACTCCGTTATATTGGCTAAGGTCCATCAAAATTTAATGGAGTAAAAATACTTCACTAAAGATTTACTTCACCAGAATATGCAAGTTCCCGCAATTTCTTTTACGGGATGAATTGTGAAATCTATTTGGGATGAAAAAAAATGTTCTCGTCCCATTAATCGACGATTATTTTGTCAGATGACCCGTTTTACGGGATCCAGTATAGGTGCTCTTGGAGCATCTCTAGCAGAGCCCGTATAACACCGACCCGCAAAACTGGTTTACAGTTCGCTGTAGATCCGATTTGCGGGGCGAATTCATGCGCTCTAGGTGCTCCTCCTGCCCCCAGAGGAGGTAGTCCTCGGGGCCGATTACTCCTCGACGCGACAGCGCGTCGGCCTCGAGCTTGACGGCGAGCGGCCCGAGCTCCTCCAGCTCTCTCTTGACCGCAGTGAGCCACGAGCTCGAGGCGCCCGCGGACGAGCTCCCCATGGCAGAGGAGCCGGATGAGGCATGGCGTCGGACCGCGAGCTTACGGTGTTCGAACGCAGGCAGTGGCAGGCTCCCGTGGTTGAGCCATCTCCGCGCCCCCCGCTTCCGTGCAGCGTCGGATCTACGGGGGCGGCGACGCTCCTCGTCATCCCCCGCTTTCGTAGCCATCCATGGGGCGAGAAATTGGAGCGGAGGAGAAGGGGAATCATGACGGAGCGGCGGCAGAGGCGGATAGGGTTTGACCCGTATCCGGGAGGTGAAACCGTATATATAGCGGCGGTGAGGGACTTTTTTCAGGCCACGGTAAATTTTTTACGAGTCAGGCCACAGATACGGTGTCTATAGTGTGCTAGAGATGCTCTTAGACAGCCGAAAACCAGAGATTGGGATCAAGATTCCCCTTAATACCTCTCTGTGATTATTCCCCGACCAAAAGCACTTTCCTCTTTGGATGGGATGGGATACTTCATCTAGTGCCGGCGGCTGGAGCGGCGCGGCGGCACAGCTCCCAACACAACCTGATTGCTGCCGCCGCGAGCCCCCTGTTCCTCTGCCAGGTACGTATGTTTCTGGATCGATTTTGATCTGGTGGTGTTTGCTACTGCGCTAGAACTCGAACCGCAAGACAGGGATGGATTTGCTTCGATCCGTTTTGATCTGCGCTTTCATCTGAGGCAAGTGGAGTAGTGAATCTCTGCTCTGCAAGAGTTGATATGCTGGACAAACCAAATTAATCGATTGAATCGAAAGCGGTTGGGGATGGGAAAACATTCTCTCTGTGTGTGTGCTCTGCAACGCCAGCCATGCTTGATCCATTTCTGGTCCCAACTACCACTGTAAGATTTAATTAGATTGAAATGCTATATATGAAACTTCCGAGCTGGGAAGAGTGGTTTTAGTTGCACTTTATTCGTACTAGTATCAATGTAGAACTTGTGTTGGAACTTGTCTTTATCACGAAATTGCAAAACAGTGTATTGCACAAGTATTTTCACCTTGTTAATCTAAATTTGCTTGTGGAAATACTAGTCAACAAAGTTCAAAGTAAGTATAACTACTGTATATTCTCTAAAATGTCAGACGTTTTAAGGTAATTTCCTTTCTTTTTTGCTCGTAAAACTTCTCTAACACTGGCATACTTATGTCGAAATCAGGTACCTCATTGTGATTGATGATGTATGGACAATAGCAGCGTGGGATGCTATCCGACCCACGCTGCCAGACAACAACCTCGACAGCAGAATCATGGTGACCACTCGGATAGAGGCCGTGGCCGTAGCATGCAGTGATGCTAGTGAAATTTGTGGAGACAACATCTATCACATCGAGCCCCTCAATTCAGAAGACTCCAAGAAGTTGTTCCTCAGCAGAGCATTTGGCTCCAAGGATGCCAGTTGCCCCACAGAGCTGGAAGATGAAATGAACAAAATTCTCAAGAAATGTGGTGGGCTGCCATTGGCCATTGTCAGCATCGGCAGCCTTTTGGCCAGCTATAAATCAGCGGAGCACAAGGATATGTGGGACAGAGTTTGCAAATCAATTAGTTATCATATGGATACCAATCCCACCCTTGACGGGATGAGGCAGATACTCACACTCAGCTACGACCACCTGCCCTATCACCTCAAGGGTTGCATGATGTATCTTAGTATTTTCCCGGAGGATTTTCTCATCAACAAGGATCGGCTAGTATACAGATGGATCGCCGAAGGATTGGTTGAGGAGAAGCGGGGGATGACCCTGTTGGAGGTTGCAGAAGCCTATTATGAAGAGCTGGTGAGCAGGGGCATGATTAATCCCGCTGGCGAAATAATCAGCCATGTCTATGGAGCTGTGGAGACATGCCGGGTGCATGACTTGATGCTGGAGGTCATGGTGTCCAAATCCTTGGAGGCCAACTTTGTCAGCCTGATAGGTGGGCAGTATGATGGGATGTCCTATGACACAATACGCCGCCTCTCCGTCCATGCTGGTGGGCAGAGGCCCAAGGAATCTCCATCCAACAAGGACTCTCCATCCAAGAAAACCAAGGAATCTACATCCAAGAAAATGGTTAAGAAGAATGACTTAAAAGACATTAATGTGCAGCATGTCCGATCACTGAGTATGTTTCAGCTCGAAGGGAACAAGCTGCTTGATCGTCTGGGTGAGTTCACTCTGCTGAGAGTACTAGACCTGGAAGACTGCAAGGGTGTAGAAAACAAGCATATGAGCCACATCTGTCGGATGTACCTTCTAAGGTATTTGTCCCTGAGAGGTACAGATATCAGTGTGCTGCCTACAAAAGTCTGTGATCTGGAGCATTTGCAGACACTTGATGTACGTGCCACCGGCCTTGCTAGACTTCCAGAAACTCTGATAAAACTAGAGAAACTTGAGCGCTTGTTCTTCTCCCAGAAGGATGTTTGGTCTACCATGTGGAAGCCACCTCAGGGTCTTTGGAAAATGAAGGCGCTGCGGGAGGTGGGCTGGGTGTTGCTAGAAGATGATGCTGTTGAGGTTGCCCAAGAGGTAGGTGAACTAGAAAATTTGCAAAGGTTAAGTATCTACGTCGATTGTGAGCGGCCCAATGGTCCCAAGGTTCTTGAAGAACTTGCCCTGTCCCTGAGCAAGACGCACTCTCTCCGGTCGCTCGACATGGGCACCATGAGTTATGAGGCCAATGCGTTGAACTTTCTCCTTGAGCTCCCCTCGCCGCCACGCCTCCTCCGATTCCTCAGGATCGCTGGTGGCATTGACAAATTGCCCAATTGGGTCGAATCGCTCACATATCTTGTTGAGTTTCACATGTCATGGGCACACTTTATCGATGACCAACTGTTTGGGGTTCTGTGTAAGCTGCCCAACCTGAAGAGCATCTGGATGCAGCGGAACTGCTACACTGGCCGAGAGTTGGTTGCACGCACTGCGCACAACTTTCCGGCGCTCAGGAATCTCAGAGGGACCTGTGATCAGGAAATGCCCAGAGTCTACAAATTCGAGGAAGGATCCATGACAAAGCTCGAGAAACTTTCACTGAATTTCGACAACTGGAGTGAGAAGAGCATTGTCGGCATTGAGCACTTGACGAGCCTTAAAGAGGTGCAGCTCGCAGGTAAGAGAGGGAACCCTGCGCTGGACCAGACTCTGGAGCTGCTAAAGGCGGAGAGTGGGAGGCACCCCAATCATTTCACAGTTGGAGTGAAGTACGACTGACCTCGTCGCTCTGCTTGCTGTAAGTTTGTTGTTTGTTACCCTTACTGTTTCTGTTGGTCACTGGTTCTTGTGTGGTTGGTTCTTGTGTTTTAAAAGATGGAGCTTCCAGCAGTTTAAGCATTGTGGTTTGTAATAAATAAATTTGGAGCATTTGGACTGTGGTCTAGGAAAAACAAAAACAAACTATCTGTTATGGTGCTGCTAGAAGGAGGGCGCGAGAGGGCCGGCCGGGGGCCTTTTTGCCCACGGCCTGGCAAGAGGGAAGGGATTTCCTTCTTAATTCTTGCTTGATTAGATTGATACATCTCTCTCTTTATGTAGAGAGGTTTACTTGACTCCCAAGTAAGGCTTATTTACATGGCTAGCTACCTTTTGACAGATTAATTATTGATCCCTGTTCATTGGCCACACATTTTAAAGGTCACTCCTGAATACATGTTTTTTCTGTTGCTCCGTGTCAACAACAGACCTCTGACAAAGGATAATCCAACACGTGTAGGCCCCTGTAGACCTGTCTTTTGTTTTCTTTGATGTGCCTGAGAGCGTTCACTATTTTTCGGTTTCAAGTTTTCGGTTGGTCACTCAAGTAGTCAACACGCATAGGCTTCTAAGTAGTTCTCTGACATAATTACAGCCAACAGTCTGGAAAAAGGTTTCTTATTACTGGTTGCATAAACGAGCCCTGAAGCACTCACACCCTGATGGGTGATGTTGAGCGGTTGCAGTACATATGGCAGGGTTGGGCACCATCTGCCGAGGGATTACTGGCGTTGCTCGCCTCAGGCTGCTGCCGAGCAGCTGGAGTTCGTCTAATTGGCGTCACTCCTGACTGCGGCGGCCCATGTCCAGCTGTAGATTGGCGCGCTCGATCTTTTCTGCACCGGAGCGACACCTCTTAATTCATCAATCAATTAATTTGGGGATGCATTCATGACATTCAGAATATTTCTAGAGGAGAATCTTGAGACCGTTCCCTGTTATTCCTTTGCCATCCCTTTCTTGGATGTCAAATTTGACGAGTGTACAATTCATTAGAGCATACAACGGAGAGCAGGGCATTTCTCCCGGGTTGGTTTCCCAATTTAATGATTCTCTCTCTGGGAGACCTGCCTAATCTGAATCGGCTAGTGATACGGCAAAGGTGCCATGGCAAGCCTGGAAGAGTTTTACAGCAACATGACGGAGGTCCCAGCTGGCATTGAGTTCCTCCCGTCCCTCCAGTATCTAGGCTTCCACGAGATCAGCTGTGACTACTTGACGGTGCTGCAACCATGCTCTACAACTCGAGCGAAGTGGCGGTATGCTCTCCGCCACATCGCTCGTGAAGTGTGTAAGCTATAGCTACTCATCTACCAACTAGTACCATTACTTGATTGCTCCCCGTCGTCTCTAATCTTACTAGTCGTTTAACATGCTGATGTGATATGGTGTTAGTTATGCAGGTCACTAGCGGCAGGGAAGATGCTTCAGTGTTTTGGTCAGCATGCTTCAGTGAGTTACAAGTTCGTGCCGCTGCTGTTATACTATGTTAGAAGGAAGAGCAAAGTTTGGTGGAATAGTTCGTTGTATTGCTTGAGCCTCGTGGGCATATATATACGAGTACATGATCTACTTGGAGTACAAGGCAAGCCGGAATATTTCCTAGTCTATCTCGTCTTTCCTAATAATCACGATACTCAACACCCATCCGCAGTCACAACGGTAGCGACGGAGACGGTGAGACTGGAGAAGAATCCGAAGGCTAGCCGTGGACACACCCCCACAGTCGTAATGGTCGTTGCATCGCGGAAGGCGTGGTTGGAGTGGAAACCGACGAGGTTGCTCAAGCAAAGCGGTAGCCCTTTGTGCCGTTTGTCGATGTTGCCGAGAGCGTAGGTGGTGTAGCCGTAGTCGAGGTAGTCGTGCGAAGAACGCCGTGGTCGGTGTCGAGTCAGGGGTCGCCGGTGTTGAGGTAGTCGCCGTGGAGCCGCGGAAGAAGAGCAGCGGCGGCGGTGGCCTAAGGAGGCGGCGGCGGCGGCTAGAGAAGGAGTGCAGCGGCGGTGCTCGAAGTAGGCGATAATGAACCCGACAGCGTGACGAAGAACGGCGCGGACGGTGACGTTCCCGCGCCAAGGGAGGCGGCGCGACACATATCACGTGAAAGTCAACGCGCGTGGACAGCGGTGGACTGGTCGGGGCGACGGCGGAGAAGACCTCAGGGTGGTTGCAGGGATCGCGTGCCACGCTCGCTACGGCCCAACGGGGCGACGCAGCGGCAGCGCGAGGGTCGGTGCAGCCTCGGGGACGTCCTGGAGCGGACGGCCTCGGTGCGGCGGTTGACCGCGGGCCGTGGCACTACGGCCCGAAGGGGCGACACAGCGGCAGCGCGCGAGGTGATGCAACACTAGTAGAAAAAGGGTCAAATGTTCACCCCTTTAGCCCCGGTTTGTATTTGAGCCGACACTAATGTGACCATTAGTGCCGGTTCGAATGGCTATGCATTAGTGTCGGTTCGTAATGAACCTTTAGTACCGGTTCGTGCCACGAACCGGTACTAAAGGGGTGGTGGCAGGCTGGCATCAGGCCAGGGCCCCACGAGCCCCTTTAGTGACGGTTTGTGACATAAACCGGTACTAAAGGTCTAACCTATAGTATCGGTTTGTGTCACCAACCAGTACTAAAGAGTCTTAACCTATAGTCCCGGTTGCAGACACAAACCGGCACTATAGGGCAATTTTCAAACTCTACCGCCCCCCCCTCCCCCACGTGTATCGCCATTTCATTTTTGAAAAAAATCAAAAGAAAATGATAAAAACTTCAAAAAATAAAATCCTTCGAGAGGTAGTTATATTACTACATCTACTAGTTAGGAAAATTTGAAAACTTAAATTTGGACATGTTTTGCAAAAAGTGTAGGGAAAATGTTAAATGGCTATAACTTTTGCATACAATGTCGGAAAAAAACGTATAATATATCAAAAAATTCAGCACGAAAATCAGCATCCAATGGAGACCGCCTACGGCCTGTTTGCAATTTTTTAGAATCCTCAAATTCCAAAAGGAAAAAAGTTATGGTCAAATTTTAGTTTTTTTAAAAAATTTGGTTAAATATGGTCAAACTACTTATTCAAGAAGTATTAATATTACTACATAATTATTCAAGAATATTAGTGTTAGTAAATAATTATTTCAATTTTTTGAATTTTGGTCAAATCTGGTCAAACTGTGGTCAAACTATGGTCAAATTTATTCAAGAAATATTAGTGTTACTAAATAATTACTGTTTTTAAAAATAATAATTTCAAACTCAAACGGTGAAACGTGTGACCTAATGCTCAAGCTAAACTGCTGAGGGTTAATAGGATTGACAGCTTACATTTGTCAGGAAAACAACAAGTGCAGACTTAGAATGTAGGGGGAATAGAACTCCGAAGTTAAGCGTGCTCAGGCTGGGGGAGTGGCACTTTAGCGCCGGTTCGTGCCGAACCGGTACTAAGGGGGGGCCTTTAGTGTCCACCCTTTAATGCCGGTTATGGAACCGGCACTAAAGACCCTTACGAACCGATTTTAAAACTCCGTTTTCTACTAGTGCAACCACGAAAATGGTCTCAGGGCGGCGGCAGGGATCACGTGCCGTGACACTACGGCCCGAAAGGGCGACGCACCAGCGGCGCGGCTCGATGCAGCCACGGGAAGAACCACAGGGCGGCGACGCTGCGGCCCGACGGGGCGGCGCCGCGGCAGCCTGTTGCTCGGTTGGAGAGGGCGCTATACTCGGGGTCGATACGGTGTGCGGGCGGACGTAACAGACGCGTGCGACCAGACTCCTTGCAGACGCATCAGGGACGCGAATAACCAATACGGACGCAGTGGCATTCAGCCATCGACGCGTACATCGGTTATCCAGTTGATGTGCGTTGCGTGGAGTCTAACGCAGATGGGGTGCACATGTTGTGCCACCCAACCAGGTGCAAGCCAGCGTGGGGCACTGTACGCACAGGGGGCGCCTCCGTACACGAAGCGTAGCGAGGCAGCCGGTGCAGACGGGTCGGTGGAGAGTCCATGGCGATGTAGTGCAACGCGTGGATGGATGCGCGCGAACGACAGGCGTTCTGTCAAGCGCCGCATGCTGCACCAGACTGCACCGTTGAAGATGACCGGAGTACAGGCGTGGTGTAGATGACGAATGGCGGCGGGCGACGCAAGTCGATCTTAGATCGGAAAACGAAAAAGAACCACTGATCAAAACGACCGGTGAGAGAGAGAAAAATCCGGATTAAGCGACCGACGAAAAAGATTTTCTAGGGCAAGCGCGCCGGGGACCACGCACGGGCGGCAGTCCCGGCACATCGTCGTCTTGCGTCGGGGGTTGCGCATGCACGGCAACCCCGGCACGTTGTCGCGGTCCTCGCGAGAGTCGTCATTGCTGGGTAGTGTACCGGGGTCTACCCCTGAACGGCACCCCCGGCACGGCGTCGTCGCCTCCAGCGGCCCGAGACGGAGCCGGCGATCGGCCAGTCTCAGGCTGTCCGGTCGTAGCCACCACCATCGAGAGAGAAGAGATGGGATGCGAGGGATAGACTAGTTACGGTTCTCACCTTGAGAGAAGATGATCGGCATGCGGCTCCGGTGAGCCTCACCCGGCTGCGTACGGAGTCTCGGCCGCCTGCACGAGCTCCCCGTATAGCTGTGTGCCGTCGGGAGCAGTCTGGGGTTCCTCCTCCTCCTCTCCAAATGCGCGCGTGGTAGATGGAGATGAGAGATGGATGTATGCGTGGGTTGATGGATGGATGGTGCGTGGAGCAAGGATGGATGTGTGCGCCGTGGATGGCCGGCTTGTGAGTTGTGTGCGTGCGTAAGTCCCCCTGGGTCCTCTTTTTTTTTTTTCCGGCCGTGCGTTGTGGCTCTGGTATTTATAGAACCATATTCGGCAGTTTTTCTTTATCTTTGGACTCGACTTCAAGACATTACTGTGATTTAACACTAATTTTATAAAACTATAAAATTGTGCATTATTTTCAGTGTCTGAACTGGATTTGGATTCTAGATGAATTTCGTTTGAATTGTGCCTCCGCCATCAAGTCTCCAGAATAATATTTGTGATTATATTGGTAGTATTTTAGTTTCAAGAATTTAACGAAACTTCTATTTTTTATATATGAGATTTATTTCTTCCATTTTTTTGTGGCATGGCAACCAACGTCAGCTGCCACATTGGCCTTCTAATGTGGATTTTACAAAAATAAATTCAGGATTTTTAAATACTTTTGCCTTCTTCAAAATTTTAGTGTCCCATTCAGGTGCATTAGGAACCATGTCCACCATAGCATTTTCAAGTGGTAGATTATACTCAACATTAGAGGATCTCTAGTAGTACCCTTAAATCCTCAAATTTGTAAAAATAACTGATTTTTTACAGTTTAGACAGAAAAAAGTGTGTAGACTAGACCCCTTTAACCCTTAGACCCTTAAATTTTTTTAGAGGCCCAACCCGGAAACACATCTCCAACCTATAGAAGTGAGGGTTTGGGAGGAAAACATGGGTCGACTTGCAATCGTAGCAACAACGCGCGGGAGGGAAGTTTCATCCTCCCCAACCTCCGTGCCGCCGCCGCCGCGTGGATCCGGCCGCCCGCCCGCCGCCCGCCGCCGTCCCGCCGGCGCCTCACGCCTTGGCAGCGTCCATCCCCGGCCCCGGACGGCCGCGCCTCCTCCTCTTCGCGCAGATCGCCGCCCCTGCCCGCCCTCTGCCCCGCCGCGATCTTTCCCGGCCCCGGCCGCCGCGCGTCCTCCCCAACCCGCCTCGGCCGCGCCCCCGCCACGCCTCGGCCTCCGCCCCGCCGTGTCCTCCCCAACCCAACTCTGCCGCGCCCCCTGCCCGCCTCGGCCTCCGCCCCGCCGTCCTCGCCCGGCGGCGCCGTCCACGCCACGCCTCGGCCGCGCCCCCGCGCCGCCGCCTCGGCCTCCGCTCCGCCTCGGCCGCGCCCCCGCGGCGTCCTCGCCCGAAGGTATGTTAATTTTTTCTTTTTTGTTTCATTTTCCTTTTTGTTTCAATTTGTAGCGCTAAAAATTGAATGCCTTTTGTAGATGGAGATGAACAATGATGACGTTGCCATGGACTCATTGTCCGATTCGTCGGGTTGGTCGTCATCCGACGATTCGGGCATCGACGAGTTGTTGCAAGATGACGACGTCGAGATGATGAGCCACCTCGTCGACATGCAAGCGTTTGAAGACCGCGTGAAGCTTATGGATCAGAGTAGAGGGTCGAAGATGGGGTGAGTCACCATCTACCGGAACTGCGCTCTTGGGCACGAGCATTTGATGCAAGACTACTTCGCGGAGGTACCTACATACCCTACTCGTCTCTTCCGCAGAAGGTACCGAATGCGTCGTAGTTTGTTTGTGAAGATTGTCACCGATTGTGAGGCGGCCTCCTATTACTTTAAACATCGTAGATCCGCCGCCGGTATCATGGGGTTTAGTGCATATCAAAAGATATCGGCGGCAATGCGGGTACTCGCCTATGGCATACCCGCGGACTATACCGAGGAGTATCTTCGCATTGGACAAGATACAACCACAGAGTCCGTCCGTAGGTTTGCAAAGTTGGTTATCAAGTTGTATGGTGAGAAGTATCTTCGGGCACCAAACGAGGAAGATACAAAGAGACTGATGGAAATCAATGAAAAAAGGGGATGGCCGGGGATGCTAGGTAGTCTTGATTGCATGCATTGGAGGTGGAAAAATTGCCCAAAGGCATGGCACGACATGTATTGCGGTAAAAACCGTGATGCTACCATTGTGCTTGAGGCCGTAGCATCGGAGGACACATGGATTTGGCATGCATTCTTTGGGTTGTCGGGAACACTCAATGATATCAATGTCCTCAATAGATCTCCTTTGTTCAAAAGATTAATTTCTGGGGATGCTCCAGCTTGCAACTACAAAATCATGGACAATGAGTACTCAATGGGATACTATCTCACCGATGGCATCTATCCCGAATGGGCAACTCTTGTGAAGTTCATCAAGGAGAAAAATGGGGTGCCCTTAACAAGAAAAGAGGCTCATTTCACCAAGGCACAAGAGGCAGCCCGCAAGGATATTGAGAGCAAGGTTTGCCATAGTTCGGGGTCCAGCTCGGTTTTGGAACAAAAAAACCTTAGTGAACATCATGAAATGTTGTGTGATTATACACAACATGATCCTAGAGGATGAGAGAGGGTTAAACCTCCCTTGTTTCTATGACAATATTGGTAGCTGTGTGCAACGGGAAAGAAACCCTTCTCGCATACACGCTTTTCTTCAAACACATCGTGAGATTGAGGATGCAACCACTCATGGTCGGCTCCGGGATGATCTAGTAGAGTACCACTGGCAGTTGGATGGGCAGCGCATTGGCCCATGATGTATCTTTGTTTTACTTTTCTATGTCCTATTTGATTCGAACAATTATTGTAATTTGCTCAAACATTGTTGTAATAATTTGAATAATTATTGTTTTATTCGGTGGTGTAATAATAACTAGAATGATTATTGTTTTATATCAAATGTGATGGAATTTGTGATATGTCATATGATGAAATGTGTGATATGTGAAATGATAGTTTGAAAGGTTGGGGTTGAGGCAAAGACTAGAACCCTCAAATCCAACCCTTAAAGTAGTTTAAGGGTTGGGTTTGAGGGTTCTAGTCTTTGCCCCTATTTTTCAACCCTTAAAAGTGCCAAAAACTGACACTTCTCAACCCTTAAAACTACTTTAAGGGTTTGAGCGTTTGAGGATTCTACTAGGCATGCTCTTACACCACCATATGTCACACTACCATATGCATGAAGCTCCAAAAACCTTTCGTCGCCGAGAATGATTCTGGCTGCCAAAGCGATCATGCAAACTGAAGTTGGATCGCCGAATCCTTCTATTGTTGGTGAGATCAAGTGACTCCTCCAATTAGATCATCAACATTTTTCCACGGTGGTGCGTCATGTGTGCAACAATGTGGCTCATTGCCTTCCTTTAATAGGACACCCTAACATGAGAACCGTTGTGTGGTTGGGTTCGTGCCAGAAGGAGTGCAATTCCCACAGTTATGCAATGTAGTCGTCTTTTCCTCACAAAAATGTTTTCTTTTAGTTTAAATAAACTCTGTAGCTTGGGGTTGGGCAAAATCACTAGTTAAGGGACAACCTAGGTGTTTCCAACCTTTTTGGCACTGACAAGTGGTAACCTAGGTGTTTTCTTTTTTTATAGATTCATTTATTTAAAATGTTTTATTTCTTAAACCAAGCATCTAAATCACAAACCGCCTTCATCATTAGATTTTTTATGTTGAGATCTTCGAAACTAGATCCCATGTTAATAAGTTTCGACGAAGATCTTTTTTCACAACAAACCAAAAAAAATACCTAAAAAGTATATCCGGTAAAAAATGAAACCGAAAGTACTGGCAACAAAAAAATTTAATAAAAAAAAAGAAAAACCAAAGCCCGCAACATGTTTTTTTTTTTACTTTTTCTTGAGAAGCACCTTTCCTTTGCATTCTCACGGAAGCAAATCTGTGCTTCTGCTGGAAGAACATTTTTTTTCGAGAAGCATAATGCAGAAACAAATCTATGGTTCCACGAGAAGTAAATATGTGCTTTCTCAGGGAGCATAGTTTTTCTTTTCCTTTTTCAAGAAGCAAATTTGTGCTTCTCGCGGATGCAAATATGTATTTCCATGAGAAGCAAATCTATACTTCTCATAGCAGCACAAAACTTTTTTCTTTCCAAAAAGCACAACTGTGCATTGCCAAAAAAAATAAAAACAAAATCTAGGGATAACTAGATAAATACTGAAAATAAAAAAAATAAAAATAAAGGCCATCTAAAATCCGAAAACACATATAGAGAAATAAAAAACAAAATTCAGAAGAAGAGCCCAACACGCAAGGGGTAACCATTTGGGCCAGGGTTAACGATCTGACTATCAAAAACTGGTACCAACTGGGCTTGGGCCAGGCACTGTGGCACACCAACTGGGCCGGAGAGCGGATCGACGGAGGGGGGAGGCAGACGACTTGGCCGCCGGCGAGGGTTAGGGGTAGGACGATGCTTCCTCTCCGGCCGACCACCCACCCGCTGTACAGCGACTGGACCACCCTGCCCGGCCAAGCCCCCACCTCGCTCGCCGCGGCCGCCGCGAAGTGGAACCTCCGGCCCGGCGCCGGCGGCGACGACGAGGTAAACCAGCCAGCCAGCCAGCCATGATTTATCCTTGTAATCCATGGGCTACAATTAATCCGATCGAGAATTTGCACTCAGTAAATCTGAAGCGAATTTCTTCACCCATGAGCTCCACCTTGATATAAGCATCCCCACAATTATTTGTTCTGTTTTGATGCTGCCTCCACTGACGAAATGTGCGTCATTGCTTTTGGGGTTAGGAACTCGTGACATTGCTCACAGGCTCCTGACTTAACTAGTCAGTACCTACCTTTGATAGATTATTAACAGTCCCTGCATCTTGTTACTAGTATTACCGATGGTAGCTACCTGTGACAGACTCCGGATTTACCTTTGACACATTTGGAATCCCCGAATACATGTTTTTCTGCCGCTCCTTGTCAGTAACTGACCTCTGACAAAGGATAATTTCGACATGTTGCGGTTTCTCACTATTGGTTGCATAATAGGAAGCCTGACGTTGAGCCTGCACCTGCACAGATGTGGTAGGTTTTGACGCCATCATCACCGAGACAAATGATGTGGCTCCGTTTACTGAAGAAAGAGCTTGAATTCTGGCTGTTGCTTGCCTCAAGCTGCTGTAGGTTACTGGAACCATGCTGCTGCCGAGCAGCCGGAGATCGTCTCATTGACGTCACCCTTCACCTTGTGTGAAGTAGAGTGGCGCCAACAATCGGCGCCATATCAGTGCCAACGACCTGCGACAATGCCTGCCCCCTCCCCCCGTTGTCCTGAATGGAAATCAGAGGTAGTTGCTGATGTGCTTATTTTTATTTTTCTGTTCTGCCATTAACTAGTATATATATCAGATTTGATGAAGGATTAATTTAGAGATGCATTCATGTCATTCCAAAAATAAAGCGCGTAAAAATCTTTATACCCTTCCCAATTATTGCTCTCAAGTTGCCAGCAACCATACCTTGGATCAGCTAGCTGTAAGCTGTCCAGTCAAGATTCTGAAGCAGGACCACATTGTGTTTGTGTTATGGCAAATCGGCGCTGAATTCCAGTCTCTCAAAAGTAATCAAATTTGGGTCTCAGATTTCCACCATTTCTTCTCAAAGCAATTTGCTTTTGGATTCTGTATGTATATAGCTTAGTTTATTGCTCCTGCACCCTTTTCTGAATATAGCCTTATTTACCTAACAGTGTGTAATTCAGAAATCCTTGTAAGCCTCCATTTCTACTGCTCCTCATGATCAATATAGCTTAATTATCCACTATTTGTGCATACGTTGCCAACCTTCAGAATCTCTAAGGGAACCTTCTCCTAGAAAACAAAACCAAAGGAGAGCCACATTGAAGCAGAAAACTGAAGCAAGAGAACTTGGTTGCCCGGAATCGCACATGGTAAGCTGTCCAAGGCTTGAAGCTATTCCTCTGTGATTCTGTATCACTGTGTGCATGCCACAGTACGGATTGCACCTTTAACGCATCAATTTTAATGCAGAGGTCCATGAACGAAGTGATTGGTGGAAAAATAATTGAGCTTCAGCCACCACGAGAAGACTGGCATTGACTTGACTCGGAGCTTGCCTTCCCTGCTCTCTATCTCTCTCCAAGAAATTAAACTATTTTGATCATCTCATATCCTGAAGTGCACAAAATTGTGAGTCCATAGTCCATACTACTCTGAGATTTCCACCATACTCTTGCTATCGCAGGTGCTTGGCTGCTGGAATGATCGAAAAGAGATGGAGCAATAGACCAAGGAATTTATGTACAGAGAGGTGGGCAAGAATATAACCGTTCCTTTGAATTAATGGTTGCTCTGTCAAAGCATTCCTTTTAATCTCTGTGAGCATATATAGCTTAGTTTGCTGCTAGTGGGTTAGCTACTATACTGCTCAGGCATATCTGAATGTATCCTTATTATTGTTATTACTTAACAGTGGGTGTTTCACAAACTGTATGTGCATGTGCTTAAAATTCTAAACATGCTGCCATCCATGTTATTTCCAAACCTTCAGAATTACTAAATCTTCTCCTAGAGAATACCTTGTTAAAAACAAAACAAAACAAAACAAAAAAGTAGAGACACATTATCGACTCTGAAGCAAGCAGGCAGAACCTTGGTAGGCAGTAGGCTGTTGAAGGCTTGAAGGCATTGGCTCTGTGCCTCGCCTCTGTATCACTGTGTGCATGCCGTGCCACAGTCTGGAGACCTATATCATCACAGTGCTATGAAGCAGCACCTTTAATGCGTGGGGCCACGGGCACACGGGCGCAGAGCCGGAAAATAATTGAGCTTCAGCCACCACGAGAAGGCTAGCTTGCATTGACTTGACTTGGAGCTTGAGCTGGCTGCATCCCCTCTTGAGATGGCTTCCATTCTCTACTCTCACCAAGCCATGACTCTGCTCTCGTGATTTCAGATCCTGAAGCAAGCCCACAAGGAGGAGGCCACCAGCACCACAGGTCCAGATCTACATCGATTACAGGTCAGGTTCGTTGCCCTTAATTTCGTTTTCAGTGTTGCTCCTGGGTATCTTGATCGATGCAATAATCATCAGTTTTCCTTTGCCATTACAAGCCAGGTATGGTGGCTGTTCTTTAGATCTGATGGGTACCTCAAGTTGAATATCGAAGCCAGCTACTCTACTTGTCATCAACAACAAGCCTAGCACACTCAGCCACACCAAGCCATGACTCCAGCTGCTCTCACCAATCCATGACTCCATGGTTAAGCTTCAATGACAACCTCAACAGCCCCAAGTCATTAGGTCTAGTTTTTTTGTGAGGATCCATGAGATTATTCTGATGGTTTCAGATTCGCAAATGCACAAGGAGGTCGCCAACATTTCGAGGCAGGCATGTCATCCTTCCTAATTTTCTCTCTATCTTAGGTTGCACTAAGAACAATATATCTCCCTTGGTGCAAGCAGAAAACACACCTGCTGCAACTTTTGTACTTAGCAAGCTTAGTATACTTTGTGACTAATGCATTGTCATTTATTCCAGCACCAGTAAGCACGATAAAGATTTCTCTTGGAAGGACGAGCTTCTTAATTTGTGACGACGCCAAGGTCTGGCGAGCGGGAAGGTATGTTCAGGTTTTAGTTACCGTCCATCATTTCCCTTGGATTCACAAATAATCTGGAATTAAATCTGTAG
Source organism: Triticum urartu (assembly GCF_003073215.2). Taxonomy (NCBI): domain Eukaryota; kingdom Viridiplantae; phylum Streptophyta; class Magnoliopsida; order Poales; family Poaceae; genus Triticum; species Triticum urartu. The sequence goes on from NC_053028.1 coordinate 20,055,777, forward strand.
CATAGTTGTTCATAGTGCTCATTACTGGTGACATACTTAGCAGTTAGCACATTATATGCTCTTGCATTGTAGTTACCATAATGCTGGAATTTCTAGCCTTGCAAAGTCAACATTCTTGTTTTTCTTTGAACCTGCTGTTCCTACCATACTGTCCTAGCTCGCGCGCTGCTCCCTTTGCTTGGTGATGAATCTTCTCAAATCTGAATTGGGGCAACTCCTGGAGTAACAGCCTGTTTCCTTTATAATGAAGCGGATCGCAGAAAGATTTCTCTTGGTACACCAACGCGTTGACTACTGGACTGCAGTTTCTCTGCACAACCACAGGGGTATTATAGACCAAGTAAGAGCCTTGGCTTCCTCTGCACTTATGCACCAGTTACCTGACTTCCAGGCAGATAGGGTTACTCTCTCAAGTAAAGCCTGGTTAAAAATAATCCCGCAAAAAAAAGCCGTTAAAAAAGTCCGACCCTTATCTCTTTCCTCGGCCCACTAGAACGATCCAGCTGAAAATTTGAATACAGACATCGCATATGTCGTTATGGCCTGGACTACAGACTTATCAACACCTCTTTCCCAATACGTTTACAGATTCTCTCCTTCACCAACCGGAATTCCAAGATACTTTTCTTCGAAGCCGACTGTTTCCACTGTTGAGATAAGACGCCACAGCTGCTCCTTCAGCTTCTGAAAATTTATTTCCCAAAAGCAGTGAGCATTTTGTCAGGCTTAACAGCACATCTGCAGCAGATTCTGGATACATTCTTGTTGTGTGAGGATCTCCTAAAGTACCTTTTAACTAAAATCGCTTTCGTTAAAATTTATTGATTTCTCCTAGTGACTCCTATGACATTATATTATTTCTTTCCTATTCATTTTCTTGATTCAATACATCTTTATTTCTTGCAACTCAATCAACAACTCTAAGCTATTAGGTATATGTAGAGGAAAGTATGGAACTGTCAACTTAGCCATATCTTTCAAATTAGAATATCCAATATTCATTGGTGAGCTGGCCTGGCAAGTAGACTGGTTCCCGGTGTTACCGAAAAAGGCTTTCGCCCCGCTTTATATATAAAGCAATGATCAACAGCATCCGATACAAGCGCACACCCTCACAACACACGCACACACGCACCCAAGGCAGGATACATAAGCGATGAGCGCAGCAACACCAACCCAGGCACTACACTAAGAGGTGAAGCCGCATATGACAAACCGTGGGCTCCAAGGCGGCGCCTTCAGGAAGGGAACGACACCGGAGCGCTGCCACCGCCCGATCCGAGGATTCAGAGTTTCCCCTAGAGCATCACGACGGGCAATGAGAGCCGCGACGACGCCTTCAAGAAGGGAACGGGTTTTGCCGCCGCCGGTCCGTCCGAAGATAGAGCAGGTTTTCACCTCGACACCACTCACCGCCACCGAATGCCACACCCCGGCTGCCACACCACCCACACGGACGTGGCAACCGGGCAGCGCCAACCCATGGGCTCTGCCCATGAGCACCGCGGAACCACCACCAGGGCCGCCGCCTCGGCATCCAAGACCTTGACACCACCTCACCCGAGATCCGCCGCTACCCCAACCAAAGCACATGGACGGCCCCCAATGCCGAGACCCAATAGGCCGGCAAAACTTGGCCTTCATCGACCCGTGCTGTGGCATTGGGCGCGAGACGAGCATGGTCCTGCTGCTGGGCGCGAGACGAGCGCAGTCCTGCTGCCAGGCGCGAGACGAGGCCAGTCCTGCTGCCGGGCGTGAGACGAGTGATGGACCGCAGCGGGGGAGGGCCAGCCCTTTGACGAAGATAGCGGCCGGACGCTGCGAAGATGGCTCGAAGGTCGAACCAGGCCGCCTACAAACGCACTGACGCCAGAAATCCAGCCGCCGCCGCAGGCAACCCGTCGAGCCGCCATGGTGCCGGCGCGACGAAGAGAAGCCTCCACTAGAGGGCTGAGCCGCCTTGCCGCCACCGCCCACAGCCGGAGCAGCAGCCACGCCGGGCCAGTGCCCCAACCCGCGCCGCCCACCGGAAATCACCAGATCCGGCCGGCACGCTCCGCCACCACCGCCACCAAGCCGCTGTTGCACCGATCCCCTCGCTGTCAGCAGCCGCCACCCGACGCCCAGGGCCGCCGGGTCGCGTCGCCCGCAGCCCTCGCCGCAGGAGCCCCGTCGCACCAGATCCCCTGCCACGGCTGGGCCCCAAGCGACCCACCACCAGCCGCGCCGCCGGCCATGTGGTCACCACCCAGCGCCGCCAGCACGCCAGGCGACGTTGCGCCGCGGCGCCCGGCACCCACGCCACGCCCCCAGCCGAAGAGAAGGGCCTGCGCCGCTCCTCTGCACGCGGGGGGACCAAAAGGCCCCGCCGCCGTCGGCCCGGGCGAGCTTTGCCCGGCCAGGCCCTCTGGCGGCGGCGGGGGAGGAGGAGGGAGTACTCGGGGGCGGCCGCGCCGGAAGCCCTCCCTGCCGCCGCGCGGGCGCGGCGCGGGAGGGAGAGGTTCATAGGGAGAGGTTAGGTCCGTTTCCAGTGTTTTACTTGGTTAAAATTTCAATATTATGTGCATTTTGACTTGCTATGCCCCTTAGGAAAGCAGAGCATGCATTGTCACTTATTTGGTCAAGTTCACTCGTTCTCGTCAGCTATGAACATGAATTTTTCTTCCGTTGACTATAGGACAGTGCCAAGTGTTTTTAATTGTCACAGATGTGCATGTCGTAAGAACAGTTTTGTTTGATTATGTGGGTTAGAGTTATATAGGTTAACAGTATGAAATAATACTGTAGGGGGATTGCTTTGAGGTTCTTCTGAATTCACTTTTCTATTGTGGTTGGAGAGTTTTGGCAAGTGCTTGCTACTAGCACAACGCCCTAACAGTTTGATTTAATTAAACTATAGCTATTTGATCCATACATCTAGAAATATTATTAGATAGATATTGAGAAAGTTACCTGTTACAGTCACATTAGCCAGCTATTGAAAGTAGAATATTCATATCGGGCGAGCTAACATGTATATCAGATATCTTTCCTCTTTGACCTGCTCGGTTCAAATTTAAACATTTGGGCCATTTTAAGCTCAGCTGCCCCTGTACGGAAGAGCATGTACGATCGGTCATTTGGTTCATTGTCACTTGTGGTGGTCAGTTAATAACATTAAGTTGGCTGCAGTGGACTATTGCACAGTCCCATGTGTTTTAAATTTCTCATTGACCTGCCTGTTCGAAGTACATCTTTGCTTGGTTGGGTGGGTTAGAGTTAGCTACGTTAACAACAATTAATAAGAGTTTGGGACGATTTCTTGGAAATGTTCTGTTTATTTAACTTTTTCATTGTGGTTGGAGAATTTTGAAGTGTTTCGGCAAGTGCTTGGTACTAGCAGAATGCACTAACGGTTTAACTAATACAGCACTCACTTCATTTTGCAGTGGCCATTTTATTGATATTTGAGTAAGTATACAACTAGGCAACCACCCATCAGAAGCCAGGTATGCTGGTGGTTCTCTGGTTTTGATGTGTAAAAGGAAGGAGGAGGATTCTTCAAGTTGAAGATCAAATCCAGCTACGTTTCATCAACAAAAAGCTAGCACGCTCTCAGTCGTACTCATGGCTACATGAGGGTTCAGGATCTCCATGGTTAAGCTTCGATGACAAGTTGACAATCTCAACGGCCAAGTCATGAGGTCTTGTTTTTTGTCAGGATCCACGAGATTATTCCGATTGTTTCAGATTCAGAAATGCACGAGGTAACCAACATTGATTGGATCTAAGCCATTACGAGGCAGGTGTGTCATCCTTCCTTTATTTTTTAGCTGTCTTAGGCTGTCCTCGTAACAATTTCCCTTGGTGCAAACAAAAACCACTCCTGTTGTATCTTTTGAAGTTAGCAAAAAGAAAGTATACTTCGTGACTAATGAATTGTTGTTTCTTCCAGCACTGTAAGAACAATAAAATTATCTCCTGGAAGGACGAGTTTCTTAATTTGTGACGATGACAAGGTCTTGCAAGCAGGAAGGTATGTTTAGGTTTTAGTTGCCGCCTATTCTCTCACAAATAATCTGGAATTAATCTGTAGTATAGTTGTTCATAATGATATATTTATTTCTCCTAATGATTCCTAATGCAATATAGCTTTGTTTACTTATTCGTTTTCTTGACTGCAATACATATTTCTTGCAACTCAACCAACAACTATAGCTATTTATTTGTTTGTCCAATACATCTGGAAATAAGTATTTGTGAATATGAAGGAAAGTATGGAACTAACTCTCTGAAAGTGAAACATTTATTTCGGCAATCTGGCAGGTATGCCGGATTGGTTCCCTCTTTGCCTTTGTTCAAATTTCAATATTTTGGGCATTTTAACCTGAGATGTTCCTACACAGAAGCGTTGAGTTTGGGCCTTTGGGGCATTTTAACCTGAGATGTTCCTATACAGAAGCATGGCTAGTTATTTGGCCGAGTATGTTCCTACACAGAAGCGTTGAGTTTGGGCCTTTGGGGCATTTTAACCTGAGATGTTCCTATACAGAAGCATGGCTAGTTATTTGGCCGAGTATCCCTCTTGTCAAGTAATAACATCAAATTTGCCGCAGTTGACTATAGCACAGTCCCAAGTGTTCTTAAATTCTCATGGACCTGCCTGTCGTAAGAACTGTTTTGTTGGATCATGTGGGTTAGAATTAGATAGGTTAACAACATGAAATAAGAGTTTAGGAGGATTACTTTAATGACTTCTTCTTATACTTTTCCATTATGGCTGGAGAGTTTTGAAATGTTTTGGCAAGTGCTTACTACTACCAGAATGCACTAGCAGATTAATTAATGCATCACTTACTTCATTTTGCAGTGAACTTTCTGATGATACCGAGGAAAGTATACAACTAGGACGCCACCAACCAACGAGGCATTAGAAAACATCAGGAAGTAATGGCGGAGATTGTGATCCTTCTAGCCATTAAAAAGATTGGAATTGCCTTGGCAAAAGGAGCGGCAGACCAGGCCAGTGTGCAGTTTGCGAAGTACGGGGCACAACTACTGGAGCTACATGGTAGCATGGGTCGTGTTGCCAGGGAGCTTCGGGTAATGCATGATGTTCTTTATCAAATGGACATTCAAAACCGCAGCAATCAAGTATATGAGGGCTGGTTAGAGGAGGTGCGCAAAGTAGCACATGTGATGGAGGACATGGTGGATGAGTACTTGTATTTAGTTGGTCGAGAACATGATATAGGTTGTTGTTTCTTCCTGAAGAAATGGTCCAAAAAGCCAAGATCACTGCTTTGTTTGAATCAGATAGCTCTCAGAGTGAAGGAAATGGAGAAAGACCTTTTGCACCTGTCAGAGACAAAAAACCGTTGGGTTCCCATGATAAATAATGGGGATTCTAGCAACCTCAGTTACATTGTCAAGAGATCCCAAGATCTAGCAAACATTTCACGCTCCCTTGATGAAGAAGATCTAGTGGGGGTGGATAAAAACAGAGAAAAACTCGAGCAGTGGTTGGAAAGTGATGATCTGGAATGCTCTGTGATAGCTCTGCTTGGAATGGGTGGTCTTGGTAAAACTGCTTTAGCTGCAAATGTCTACAAGAAGGAGAGGGAGAAATTCCAGTGCTACGCCTGGGTCTCCATCTCTCAAACTTATTCTAGAGAAGATGTCTTGAAAAATATGATCAAAGAACTTTTTAAAGATAATGCCAGTGTTCTATCTAGCACTCTGGCTATGGACATCATGAGCCTTGAAGAGACACTAAAGAAATATCTGGAGCAAAGGAAGTACTTTATCATATTGGATGATGTTTGGGATCCGCAAGCATTTGATGATTTGTCAAGGATGTTTATTCATAATGATAAGGGCAGTAGAGTGATGCTCACAACAAGGGAAGCCCGCGTTGCTGCACTTGCCTCTCAAGGACGTATCTTAGCACTGGAAGCTTTACCAGAAGACAAGGCATGGGATCTCTTTTGTAAGAAAGCCTTTCCAAGAGATACAAATCATGAGTGTCCTACAGAATTGAAGCCATCATCCAAGGAAATAGTTAGCAAGTGCAAAGGCTTGCCTCTTGCTATTGTGTCAGTTGGTAGCCTCTTGTGTGTGCATGAGAAAACCGTGGAAGAATGGAGAAGAATAAATGACCAACTGAGCTGGGAGATAATTAACAATTCAAGGCTGGATCACATAAGGAATGTTTTGCATCTGAGCTTCATTTACCTCCCAACATACTTAAAAAGTTGTTTTCTGTACTGCAGCTTATTTCCAGAAGACTATCATTTTAGAAGGAAACAACTTGTACGGTTATGGACAGCAGATGGGCTCATCGGGGAGAGGGGTGAAAGCACACTAGAAGAAGTGGCAGAAGACTGCCTGAAGGAGTTGGTTGACAGAAACATTCTACAACTTGTTGAGAGGAACTCATTTGGTAGGATGAAGAAATTAAGAATGCACGATCTCTTACGTGAGCTGGCAGTAGATTTGTGCCAGAAGAACTGTTTTGGTGTTAGTTATGAGGATGAGTGTGGGGGGTCTCTTGAGATGGATGGACGTCGGTTGGTGCTTCACAAACTAAAGAAGGATATTGAGCAGCCATTTTCCAATATGCACCAACTTCGGACTGTCATTACACTGGGTGACAGCAAGTCACCATTCAATCTACTTCCTTTGTTGTGTAATGAGTCGAGATATATGACAGTGCTTGAATTAAGTGGTCTGCCCATCAAGAAGATTCCAGATGCTATTGGGGATCTTTTTAATCTCCGCCATTTGGGTTTGCGTGGTACAAAAGTGAAGATGCTTCCGAAGTCAGTTGAGAAGCTTTCAAATCTGTTGACACTGGACCTTTATGGATCTGACATACATGAGTTACCTGGTGGGATTGTGAAACTGAAGAGGCTCAGACACTTATTTGCTGAGAGAGTAACTGATCCAGAAGGAAGAGAGTTTAAATGTCGCAGTGGTATGTACATCCCCAATGGTCTTGGAAATCTAACAAACTTGTATACATTACAAGCATTGGAAGCACAAGATGAGTCAATTAGACATTTAGGGGAGTTGAGGCAACTGAGAAGCTTGAGGTTATGGAATGTGAAGGGGATCTACTGTCAACGCATCACCGAGTCTCTAGGTCAGATGCGGTACTTGTCCTACCTATCTGTGGGTGCAGGTGATGAGAACGAAGTTCTCTTGTTGAATGTCTGCCTGCCAAGCCTGCAAAAGCTAACTTTGAGAGGACGACTAGCAGAAGGGGCGTTAGACGAATCTGCTCTCTTCCAAGCTGGTAGGGGGCTGAACTTGTATGAATTGCATCTATCTTGGTCCCAGCTGAGAGAAGACCCCCTGCCATCCCTTTCTCGGTTGTCAAACTTGGCATATCTAGATCTCACCAGAGCATACAATGGAGAGCAGTTGGTATTTCTCATGGGCTGTTTTCCCAAGCTAAAGGTTCTCTATCTATACGACATGCCTAATCTGAATCGCCTAGAGATACAGCAAGGTGCCATGGTGAGCCTGGAAAGATTAATCTTAGCCAACCTCAGCAGCATGACGGAGGTTCCACCTGGCATCAAGTTCCTCCTGCCCCTCCAGTTTCTATTCTTCCAGGAAATCACCAGCGACTTCCTAGCATCGTTGGGCCAATGTTCTGCAATTGAAGGGAAGTTCCAATATACTCTCCGACGACGTTGACTTGCCAAACTGGTCGGAAATGCGTACCTACTCAAGGTACAGCCACTTACCTGCAAATTACAAACTAGTACCACTACTCTTTGTTTCCTGGTCTCTAATCATACTGCTTTAACTTGTTGGTCTGTTGTTGGTTATGTAGGTCACCGGCGGGAAGGAAGAAGCTTTCATTATTTGGGCTGAGGTGTTTCCTCTGCTGTTTCAAAACGTACCCTTGGCTGCCAGGACGAGGTACCTTTGACTGTCCTGCTGCACCCCCTGTCTGCTAGCTCCATTTCTGCTACCAATCTGCTTCCTCTGCTGCGTACGACGGTGCTTCACTTGTGCTACTGCCTCTGTTTACTGCTACTGTTACTGTTCGTCTGCTTTGCTTGTCGTATTTTCTGCCAATTATTGTAAGACTGAGACTAAGTCGTGTTTCCATTTTCAGACCCTCTTTTTTTTCCTGCTTTACCTGTGTTGAACTATGTACTGATGTTTGTTCGTGTGTGCTTGTTGTGAAGTGGTATGTACTGTACGTTATTTCAGCTGTGGCTGCTAAATAAAAGACTTTGGTTTGTGATTCATAATTCCCAGCTATTCATTCCCTTTCGAAGAATTAGCTTGTGATCGGTTAATGCACAGGTATTCATTCTGAATGTAGAACTGAGGGGCCATATGTATCTGACGAAGGCTACAGCATCATGTATGTCGCATCAATTGTTTCCGGGACAGCTGCTTCTTAGTTGATGTTTATTACTACCTAGTTTGTCTGAATGTCGTTTCAGCTGAGAGTCATCAGCTGTCCCAGATTATGCCTTCTCCTTGCCGGCCTGATTTGCGTACCTAGATGTCCTCCCTGTGTCGTTCATCCAACATGAGAAAGTGCGACACAAGAATGTGTTGTCTTTGAACCTTCTGTTGCATAAGAATCCGAAAGGACAAACCTGACCATGAAGACAGTGATTCTTGAACTTAGCAACTACAACAGGCGTGAAAGGAACTGAAGAAACACAAATTCTACACCTATATTGCAGGGATATGGACACCACGAACGCCAATTTTTCGAAAATGCAGATACGGTGTTACGCTTCTGTGTTAATCAATGATTTCATCAGAAAACATATTTAGCGACAAGAGGTGTCTAGGAAGTCTCACACATGCCACCCCTTTGCAAACCTACACAGTACCATGCATAAGTTCAATTGACACCGTCAGATTGCACTTACGGTGATTATACAGTCAAGTTGGCTCACCAGTCTGGCAGACAGTACCAAGCCTCAACTTTCAACTGTTCTTTTCCAACATATGTAGTATTTATGAAGATTTATCTCCACCGTTGAAAGTAGTTTATGTAACTTTTAACTAATGATGACAGTACTGATGTGCAAAATATCTAGATTCAGACAGCAAAGCTGAACCCGTTGCAGTTCTGCAGGGTCGTACATACGGCTGCAATCTCAACCACAAAAGCCAGCTAGTTATCACCAGAATTGCTTGCACTCCTAACCAAATTAGATCTCGATCAGATACAGCAATCAATCAAACTCCCATGCTAGCTATACTCCAAAGAGGGAAAAACTCTTTGACTTAACAATAGCTGATTGTCTGGAAAGTGTTTCTCATTACTGGTTGCATAATAGGAATCCTGAAGCGGTAACGCCTTGAGGCTGAGCCTGCATCAGTATATGTGCCAGTAGGGTCGGATGCCGTCATTGGGTCATTGCTGAAGAGAAAATAGTGTGTCACCATATGCTGAAAAAAGAGGTTGTGGTTGTTGCTCACCTCACTTTGCTGCAGGAAATGGGCAACATGCCACTGCTGAGCATCTGGACTTCGCCCCGTTAATTTCACACTCGACTTCGCCCCGTTGCAGGCAATGTTGCTGTATCCGATCGATCTACCGGCTGTGAATTGCTGGCGCATTTAGGAGTGCAAGTAATTCCGGTCCAGGTGATAATTAGTTTTTTTGCTGTTCAGATGGTAGGGTCCAGATTTGTAAGCAAAATTCAGCTTTTCAGAACCCTAGGTTGTTTTGCAGATCAGTAAGATTGGCTTACAGTTCTAGTATTCAGGTGGAGATAAATAATCTTCAGAAACTTATCTGACTGGTGAGCCAAACATTTTTTCTATCATAATATCAGAATTCTTGGTTGTTGTTCCTCGAGAGGAGTATGCAGTGAAGGCAAAGACCCCTATCTGAATTATATGCACCTTTCGATTTCTGCTGATTACTGAAAATGAAGGATCATGCTTGATTACTGTTGAAGCACCGAAAGTTTAATGAGCCGCATTGACAGTGGATTGACTGTCAGTAATATCTGAATGGGGGAGCGATGATGCACTGCATCGCCAAGGTGAACCAGCCGTCACAAACAACATTGTTATATACAGTGTTGCAATATATGTTTCAGTCCCATATCTGTTGGTGGTTATTCATGAGCAGGGGCAAGCAGATGCTGAGGGTTTCGCCACCGCCGATGGTTAGGATAGGAGAATGCTTCGTCTCAGGCCGAGCTGGCGGCGACCAGGAAAGCCAGCCTAATCCCCTGCTAGCGAAATGGCCCCTACACAATCAAAAAAGGAAAAGAAAAAGAAATGGTCCTTACACTGCAGATATCCTTGTCCTTTATGTGTTCTTCTTAGGACGTGTGAGTGAGATTTGAACTCACATGCGTAAAAAAAAAGGAATTTGAACTCACAAATCTGAACCCAATTATGCCTCTGTACCCATGAGCTCGACGCCTCGACCTTAATTAAGCATCCTCCAAGGCATTGCCATATGGAGCTGTTGGCTTCGGTTGCCAGAATTAAGCAGGGGAAATCATTTTGTTTGATTTGCCTAGTATTTATTAACCATATATCGCTGGCCCTGAATGATGTACCTGATTCAGCATCTTCGGTTGCCCATTTTGTATCACTTTACCTGCACTGTTAACAGGTTTCCATGAGGTCAGGTTGACCTTATCAACCATGCCGGCCAGCTCCAACTGTCATGATTGATTATTGGCAGGGATGCCAAGTTGTCTATTTAGAAAAATATTCTCACCGGTGACTTGTGAGCAGATATCTATATGTTATAGGACGGCAACGTTTGATACTAAAGATTCTTCGGGCTGTCCTGCTCCCTCAAGGTTTTGTAAGAGCTATTGGGTTGGTCGGAAACACACATGAGGATTGCAAGAGCTTAGGCTAGTTCTTGTTGGCTTCAACAAGGCTAGCATTCCCCACTCACCAAGGCATCACAATGTTTTGATGATTTCAAATTGTTAAGTGCACAGATCCAAGTCTGGGCTGGTTCTTGTTGGCTTCAACAAGGCTAGTGCTGGATCTACATCGATTTCAATCTAGGTGCGTTGCCCTTATTTTGGTTTTCTTCCTAGTTCCCTTGTGAATATCCTAGCTTGCACCTGTGTATTGTCAAACGTGATGATTCAGCCCAGTTGTTGCAGGCGTGCACAAGGCGTGTACATGAAGGAGAATCTACATAGCCGGAGGAGTAGTTAGTTAGCTGAAAATCTTTTGTATCTCTATCTCCTCTTATCTCTAGTTTTCTTCCTTCACAAGATGTAATCTATCTCAACAACCTGTACGCGTTTATGGGCTCGCAACCCCTCTATATAACACGCAACACGTCGGCCAGGAAGGCTAAGACGTTTACCGCAAGTCTTACATGGTATACAGAGCAATCTTCTTCCACTAAACCCTAGCTATCCCATCTCCGTGCGCAGCCATGTCTTCCTCCACCTCCTCCTCCTCCCAGTCGTCGCTCAGCGGTGGAGTAACGGAGAAACTCTCCCGCACCAACTACATCCTATGACGGACACAGATCACGCCGCAACTGCGGGGCGCCGGCGTCTTCCACTACGTCGACGGCACGTCCACCGAGCCGGCCAAAACCCACATCACCAAAGATGCTGCTGGGAAGGAAACCGAGGGGCCAAATCCTCTTCATCCAATTTGGGTGAGGGAGGACCAGCAGGTCCTAGGATACCTGCTCCAAAACCTCTCAAAAGAGGTACTCGTCATGGTGACCGCGATCACCACGGCGAGGGAACTCTGGGTGGCGCTGGCGAGCATGTTCTCGTCGCAGTCACTCAGCCGCGTCAACAACATCCGTAAAACGCTGATCAATGCGCAGAAGGGCAACCAATCGGTGGCCACCTACTTCGCCGCCATGAGGGGCCTCGCCGATGAGCTCGCCGCGGCGGGAAAACCCATCCAGGACTATGAGCTCATGTCCTACATCATCCACGGGCTGGACCAAGACTACCAGCCGCTTGTCTCTGCACTGGATGCACGCGTCACCCCGGTAACCCTTGATGAACTCTTTGCTATGCTCAGTAACTTTGATCAACGCATGGCGCAGTACCAAGGCTCCGGTGGTGGCTTCAAGTCGTCGGCCAACTCTGCGTACAGAGGCCGCGGCGGTGGCTCTCGCTCACGCTCATCTCCCCGTGGCAAAGGGAGGTTCAGCTCCGGTGGTGGCGGCTACTCCAACAACTCGCGCGGTGGCGGCCACTTGGGAAACTCCAAAGGGCGTCGCGGTGGTGGCAATGGTGGTTCCAACAGATCCCGCCTGGACTTGCCCCGCTGTCAAATCTATGGCAAGCCAGGACATACGGCGAAGGATTGTTGGTACCGCTACGAAGAAGATGATGGTGACTCCTCGCAAGATGAAGAGAAACTTGCCGCTGCGGGCGATGGCTCCTATGGAGTTGACACAAACTGGTACGTTGACAGCGGCGCCACCAACCACATCACCAACGAGCTCGAGAAAGTCACCATGAAAGAGAAATATCGTGGCAAGGATCAAATTCACACGGCCAGTGGTGAAGGTATGGGCATACGTCACATTGGCCATTCAATTTTTAATACCCCTAGTCGTAAAATTCATCTCAAAAGAATCTTGCATGTTCCTAGTGCTCATAAAAATCTTCTCTCCGTTCATAGAATTGCCATTGACAATCATGTTTTTCTCGAGTTTCATCCCTATTTCTTCTTGATCAAGGATCAGGCAACGAGGAAAATTCTCTATCGAGGTAGATGTGTTAGAGGGCTCTACCCGTTGATTCCGGAGTTTAGAAGATTCAATAAACAAGCTTGTGGTGCTATCAAGCTTTCGTCCACACGATGGCATGATCGTCTAGGACATGCCTCTTTCTCTTTGGTTGAAAAATTACTTAGGAAAAATAAGCTCCCGTTTGTTGGTGAGCGAAACACTGAAACTATTTGTAATTCATGTCAGTGTGCTAAAAGTCATCAATTACCGTACCCTATATCTACTAGTGTCTCCACCAAACCGTTGCAATTGATCTTTTCTGATGTGTGGGGGCCTGCCCCCTCCTCTGTTGGTAGACACACGTATTATGTGAGTTTCATCGATGACTTTAGCAAATTTTCATGGATCTATCTCCTCAAGAGAAGATCAGATGTGTTCCAAGTTTTTCACAACTTTCAAGCACTTGTTGAAAGAAAGTTTGACAGTAAGATTCTTGCTGTCCAGTATGATTGGGGAGGGGAATACGAAAAACTAAATTCCTTCTTCGAAAGCATAGGCATATCTCACCATGTATCATGCCCTCACGCTCACCAACAAAATGGGTCGGCCGAACGCAAGCATAGGCACATTGTCGAGGTTGGCTTGGCCCTCCTAGCTGGAGCATCCATGCCCCTCAAGTTCTGGGATGAGGCTTTTCTGACAGCCGCTCACATTATCAACATGTTACCTAGTCGTGTTATCAACAATGAAACACCTATGGAACATCTCCACACAAAACCAGATTACACCTCTCTCCGTGTCTTTGGCTGTGCTTGTTGGCCCAATCTTCGGCCTTACAACAAACGCAAGCTTATGTTTAGATCAAAACATTGTGCTTTTCTTGGTTATAGTGCCCAACACAAAGGTGTCAAATGTCTCGACATCTCCACGGGTCGAGTTTACATCTCTCGCGATGTTGTTTTTGATGAGACCAAATTTCCCTTTGCGGATCTCCACCCCAACGCCGGCGCACTCCTCCGCAAAGAACTTTTGCTGCTTCCCTCTCATCTTTCTGCCTATGATCAAGGGGTATTACAAATTGTGATGATCATATGACTAACCCTACTAATGATCTTCATGAGCTCTGTGATGATGCAGAAAACAGTGATGCAAAAACTACAGCAAATGGTGAAGAAAATGGACCAACAGGTCCTTATTTCATGTGTCCCAGTCCAGGGGACAAATCCTCCTCGGGATCGGGAGAAGCGCTGCAGCCGCGCAGTCGATCTTCCCCGGGATCCGCGCTTGGCAGCGAATCTGCCGCGCCAGTCCCGACAGATGACACAGGAGGGCGTGCAGGCGAGCCCGCGTCAGCCACGCGGCAGAGCCCGGCGGGCCGTACCGCCTCCTCTTGCGCGCCCAAACCATCGCCCGACAGGTGGCAGGCCGCCTCTAGTCTGGGCCGGCCCCAGCAAAATAGCCAACTACACGTCTACAAGCGGCGCGTCACGACTGGCTCGGCGGATGCGGGGACAGATCCTGTTGGCGCGGGGTCCAGGCGCCAATCATTGGGCCATGATGATACGTCCTGGCCCAGATCCTCTGTGGCCAAATCATCGCTTGCACCGCATGCCACGACCACAGAAAATCCTGCCTCGGCGTCGACTGCTCACGCTGTGGATCCTGGAGCCCTGCACGGATCTTCATCAGGATCGGGATAGGATCGGCCTGATCCAGACCCTAGATCCGTTGTGCCGGAGTATTCTGCAGAGGCTCCTGTTGCCAATCCGCGCCGAACACGACTTCAACAAGGGGTAATTAAACCTATTAACTATAAGCATGTTATAAAATATGGATTAGTATGTTCAACAGGTGAACCAGGAGAACCCAATACTCTTGAAGATGCTTTGGGAGATGCACGTTGGAGAAAAGCAATGAATGATGAAATCATGGCACTTAAGAAAAATAGAACATGGCATGTGGTTCCCCCACAACGAGGTAAAAATCTTATTGATTGTAAGTAGGTCTTTAGGATAAAAAGGAAAGCTAATGGAACCATTGATCGTTATAAAGCCAGACTCGTTGCAAAGGGCTTTAAACAACGGTATGGTATTGACTACGAGGACACGTTTAGTCCAGTTGTGAAAGCTGCTACTATTCAACTTGTTTTATCTATTGCCATGTCCAGGGGATGGAGTTTACGTCAGCTAGACGTTCAGAACGCGTTCCTCCATGGTGTTCTGGAAGAAGAGGTTTACATGAAACAACCACATAGGTTTGTAAATGCACATGCACCACTTCATGTGTGCAAGCTTGACAAGGCGTTGTATGGATTGAAACAGGCCCCAAGAGCATGGTATTCTCGTCTCAGTAAAAAATGCAAGCACTTGGATTTGTTCCCTCAAAGTCTGACACCTCTTTGTTTATCTATAACAAGTCAAGTATATCAATATTTGTTCTTATATATGTTGATGATATAATTGTGACAAGTTCATCTGATGAAGCAATAACAGCACTGTTGAAAGACTTAAGTGCAGAATTTACTCTCAAAGATCTAGGTGATCTACATTATTTTCTTGGTATTGAGGTCAAGCAACACAAGGATGGTCTTCATCTCTCTCAAGAAAAATATGCAACAGACTTAGTAAAAAAGGCTGGTTTGCAAAGCTGTAAGCCTGCACCTACTCCTTTATCCAGTACTGAAAAATTGTCTCTTACTGAAGGAGAGCTTCTAAGTCCAGAAAATGGTACAAAATACAAAAGTCTTGTAGGTGCACTTCAGTACTTAACATTGACCAGACCAGACATTTCCTTTGCTGTCAACAAAGTATGCCAGTTTCTTCATGCACCTACCACTGTTCACATGACTGCTGCAAAACGTATAGTAAGATATGTGAAAAATACATTAAGCATTGGTCTAAATTTCAGCAAGTCATCATCTACACTTATCAGTGCCTTCTCTGACTCAGACTGGGCTGGATGTCTAGATGACAGACGCTCAACTGGTGGCTTTGCAGTGTTCTTTGGACCTAACTTAATATCTTGGAGTGCAAGGAAGCAAGCTACAGTTTCAAGGTCTAGTACAAAAGCAGAATACAAAGCGTTGGCCAATGCAACCGCAGAGATCATATGGGTGCAGTCAATCTTAAAGGAACTAGGTATGAGAAGCACTAGAGCTCCATGTTTATGGTGTGACAATCTAGGTGCTACCTATTTATCAGCAAATCCAGTCTTTCATGCCAGAACTAAACACATTGAAATAGATTTTCACTTTGTTCGAGAAAGAGTTGCAAATAGACTCTTGGACATTCGGTTTATTCACTCTAAAGACCAGGTTGCTGATGGTTTCACCAAGGCTCTACCCACAAGAAGCTTTGAAGACTTCAAACATAATCTCAAACTTGATGAGTTATGATTAAGGGAGGTGTCAAACGTGATGATTCAGCCCAGTTGTTGCAGGCATGCACAAGGCATGTACATGAAGGAGAATCCACATAGCCGGAGGAGTAGTTAGTTAGCTGAAAATCTTTTGTATCTCTATCTCCTCTTATCTCTAGTTTTCTTCCTTCACAAGATGTAATCTATCTCAACAACCTGTGCGCGTTTATGGGCTCGCAACCCCTTTATATAACACGCAACACGTCGGCCAGGAAGGCTAAGACGTTTACCGCAAGTCGCACATCAAGTCGCACATGTATGACTATTACCCCAGCGTAGTCGATGCAAAGTAAGCAACTTTCCTTGCCCTTAACTCATGTTTTTTGTTTTATTAATGGGTAACAGGAACAAGGAGGACAACTCAATTTGAAGATCAAACCCAGCAACTTGTCATCAGCAAGCTCGCACACTCGCAGTCAGACCCATGTCTCCATGGAAGTTCAGGATCTCCATATGACTATTATCCTATTCTAATGGATTGATATTATGACTGCACAAGGACTTACCCAATCCGATCGGATCTAAGCCATTACGAAACCGGTGCGCCATCCTTCCCTACCTTTTTGGCTATCTTAGGTTGTACTTGGAACTACCTTGCTCACTGCCAAAAAAATCCCTTCCTTAAAGTGAACATGAAGGCCCCTTTTAATTTAAATAGTTTCAGTTACAAGAATAATATAATGATCTCCCAGTGACTCCTATTGAATCATAGCACTGCTATTTTTTCATTTCTTGATTGTGATACTTATTTCTTGCAGCTTAATCACCAAATAAAGCTATTTTCTATCCATACACCGGGAGACACTATTAGATAGATGTTGAAGAAAATATGGGACTAAGTTAACCAACAATAGTAAACTCTCTGAATGTAGCCTATTCATATTAGTGAGAATCTAATCCCTCTTTGCCTCGATTCAGTTTCAACATTTTGTGACATATTAACCCTCTGCCAAAGCACATAATGCATGTCAGTTATTGTTTCCTGTAGTTAATAACATTGCTAGTTTGTCATAGTTAACTATAGCACAACCCCAAGTGTTTTAAAGTACTCATGGACATGCCTGTCATAAGAGACATTTTTCTTTGGTAATGTATGTTAGAATTAGATAGGTCAATAACATAAAGGGCATACCCAATGCTGAAATCTCCCACACAAGCTGGGGTCTAGGGAAGAGTATTATATAGGTTAATATAATATTATGAAAAAATGTTTTAGAAGGATTGCTTAGAAAAGTTCAGCTTAATTCATTTCCATTCTGGTTGGAGTGTTTTCAAGTTTTTTGGCAAGTTCTTGATAGTAGCAGAATGAAGTAAGTTTTTAACTAGTGCATCACTTGCTTCTTTCGCAATGGTCATTTTGATAATATTCAGAAAAATATACAACTAAGCCATCACCCAAAAGAGAGATATTAGCTATTCCCAAAGTAATGTCAGAGATTGTGATTCTTCTAGCCATTAAAAAGATCGGAATGCGTTGGCAAAGGGAGCAGCATACCAGGCCAGCGTCTAGCTTGTGAAGTATGGCACGCAACTACTTGAGCTATAGGGCAGCATGAGCCGGGTTGCTAGGGAGCTTCACTTAATCCATGATGTTCTCTGTCAAATGGACATTCGAAACCGCAACAATCAAGTATATGAGGGCTGGTTGGAGGACGTACGGAAAGTAGCACATGTAATGGAGGACATGGTGGATGAGTACTTGTATCTAGCATGTCAGGAACATGATATAGGTTGTTCCTTTTTTCTAAAGAAAGTGTTTCAAAAGCCAAGATCTCTGCTTTCTTTGAACCAGATAGCTTTCAAGGTGAAGGAAATAGAGAAAGACGTTTCACACCTGTCAGAGGCAAAAATCCGTTTGGTTCCCATGATAAACATCGGGGATACTAGCAACTTGAATTACATTGTCAAGAGATCCCATGATCTAGCAAACATTTCAGGCTCCCTTGATGAAGTAGATCTAGTGGGAATGGATAAAAAGAGAGAGAAGCTCGAGCAGTGGTTGGCAAGTGATGATATGGAATGCTCCGTGATAGCTTTGCTTGGAACGGGAGGACTTGGTAAGACAGTTTTAGCTGCCAATGTCTATAAGACGCAGAGAGTGAAATTCCAATGCCATGCCTGGGTTGGGATCGCTCAAACTATTTCTAGAGAAGACGTATTGAAGAATATAGTCAAAGAACTTGCAAGAAACGAAGCCAATGTTCTATCAAACACTCTGGCTATGAATATCACATGTCTTGAAGAAACACTGGGGAAATTTCTAGAGAAAAATAAGTATTTGATCATATTGGATGATGTGTGGACTACAGAAGCATTTGACGACTTATCTAGGATGCTCATTCATAATGATAAGGGCAGTAGACTGATAATCACAACAAGGGAAGGCCATGTTGCTGCACTTGCCTCTAGGGGGCATATCTTAGAACTAGAAGTTTTAGCAGAAGACAAGGCATGGGATCTGTTTTGTAAAAAATCCTTTCTAGGAGAAGCAAATCATGCTTGTCCTACAGAATTGAAGTCTTTGTCCAAAGAAATTGTTATCAAGTGCAAAGGCTTGCCCCTTGTTATTGTGTTAGTTGGTGGCCTTTTGCGTATGCATGAGAAAACTGTGGAGGAATGGAGAAGAACAAATGTCTAGTTCACACCAACTTCGAACTATCATTACATTGGGTGATAGCAAGTCATCATTCACTCTACTACCACTGCTATGCATGGAGTCAAGATATGTTGGAAATATGCCCTAGAGGCAATAATAAATTGGTTATTATTATATTATATTTCATTGTTCATGATAATCGTTTATTATCCATGCTAGAATTGTATTGATAGGAAACTCAGATACATGTGTGGATACATAGACAACAACATGTCCCTAGTAAGCCTCTAGTTGACTAGCTCGTTGATCAATTGATGGTTACGGTTTCCTGACCATGGACATTGGATGTCGTTGATAACGGGATCACATCATTAGGAGAGTGATGTGATGGACAAGACCCAATCCTAAGCCTAGCACAAAGATCGTGTAGTTCGTACGCTAAAGCTTTTCTAATGTCAAGTATCATTTCCTTAGACCATGAGATTGTGCAACTCCCGGATACCGTAGGAGTGCTTTGGGTGTGCCAAACATCACAACGTAAGTGGGTGGCTATAAAGGTACACTACAGGTATCTCTGAAAGTGTCTGTTGGGTTGGCACGAATCGAGACTGGGATTTGTCACTCCGTGTAAACGGAGAGGTATCTCTGGGCCCACTCGGTAGGACATCATCATAATGTGCACAATGTGATCAAGGAGTTGATCACGGGATGATGTGTTACGGAACGAATAAAGAGACTTGCCGGTAACGAGATTGAACAAGGTATCGGGATACCGACGATCAAATCTCGGGCAAGTACAATACCGCTAGACAAAGGGAATTGCATACGGGATTGATCGAATCCTCGACATCGTGGTTCAACCGATGAGATCATCGTGGAACATGTGGGAACCAACATGGGTATCTAGATCCCACTGTTGGTTATTGACCGGAGAACATCTCGGTCATGTCTGCATGGTTCACGAACCCGTAGGGTCTACACACTTAAGGTTCGATGACGCTAGGGTTATAAAGGAAGTTTGTATGTGGTTACCGAATGTTGTTCGGAGTCTCGGATGAGATCCCGGATGTTACGAGGAGTTCCGGAATGGTCCGGAGGTAAGGAATTATATATGGGAAGTCCTATTTTGATCGCCGGAAAAGTTTCGGGTTTTATCGGTAATGTACCGGGACCACCGGGAGGGTCCCGGTGGTCCACCAAGTGGGGCCACCAGCCCCGGAGGGCTGCATGGGCCAAGTGTGGGAGGGAACCAGCCCCAGGTGGGCTGGTGCGCCCCCCCACAAGGGCCCAAGGCGCCTAGGGTTTGGGGAGGGGGCGCCTCCACCTAGCTTGGGGGGCAAGTTTCCCCCTCTCCCCCCTTTGGCCGCCACCCTAGATGGGTTTGGGGCTGCCGCACCCCTTGGGGTGGAAACCCTAAAGGGGGCGCACCCCCCTCCCTCTCCCCTATATATACTTGAGGACTTTGGGGCTGCCAACACATGAGTTTTGACCTCTCCATGGCGCAGCCCTGCTTCTCTCCCTCCTCCTCTCCCGCGGTGCTTGGCGAAGCCCTGCAGGATTGCCACGCTCCTCCACCACCACCACGCCGTCGTGCTGCTGCTGGATGGAGTCTTCCCCAACCTCTCCTTCTCCCTTGCTGGATCAAGGCATAGGAGACGTCACCGGGCTGTACGTGTGTTGAACGCGGAGGTGCCGTCCGTTCGGCACTAGGATCATCGGTGATTTGGATCACGACGATTACGACTCCATCAACCCCGTTCACTTGAACGCTTCCGCTTAGCGATCTACAAGGGTATGTAGATGCACTCTCCTTCCCCTCGTTGCTAGATTACTCCATAAATTGATCTTGGTGATGCGTAGAAAATTTTGAATTTCTGCTACGTTCCCCAACAGTGGCATCATGAGCTAGGTCTATGCGTAGTTTCTATGCATGAGTAGAACACAAAGAAGTTGTGGGCGTTGATTTTGTCAATTTACTTGCCGTTACTAGTCTTATCTTGATTCGGCGGTATCGTGGGATGAAGCGGCCCGGACCGACCTTACACGTACTCTTACGTGAGACTGGTTCCACCGACTGACATGCACTAGTTGCATAAGGTGGCTAGCGGGTGTCTGTCTCTCCCACTTTAGTCGGATCGGATTCGATGAAAAGGGTCCTTATGAAGGGTAAATAGAAATTGGCATATCACGTTGTGGTTTTGGCGTAGGTAAGAAACGTTCTTGCTAGAAACCTATAGTAGCCACGTAAAAACTTGCAACAACAATTAGAGGACGTCTAACTTGTTTTTGCAGCATATGCCGTGTGATGTGATATGGCCAAAAGGATGTGATGAATGATATATGTGATGTATGAGATTGATCATGTTCTTGTAATAGGAATCACGACTTGCATGTCGATGAGTATGACAATCGGCAGGAGCCATAGAAGTTGTCTTAATTTATTTATGACCTGCGTGTCAACTTAAACGTCATGTAGTTACTTTACTTTATTGCTAAAGCATTAGCCATAGTAGTAGAAGTAATAGATGACGAGACAACTTCAAGAAGACACGATGATGGAGATCAGGGTGTCATGCCGGTGACAACGATGATCATGGAGCCCCGAAGATGGAGATCAAAAGGAGCAAAATGGTATTGGCCATATCATGTCACTATTTGATTGCATGTGATGTTTATCATGGTTTACATCTTATTTGCTTAGAACGACAGTAGCTTAAATAAGATGATCCCTCACTAAAATTTCAAGAAAAGTGTTCCCCCTAACTGTGCACCGTTGCGAAGGTTCATCGTTTCGAAGCACCACGTGATGATCGGGTGTGATAGATTCTAACGTTCGAATACAATGGGTGTAAGCCAGAGTGACACAGCAAAAACACTTAGGTTGACTTGACGAGCCTAGCATGTACAGACATGGCCTCGGAACACGGAAGACCGAAAGGTCGAGCATGAGTCGTATAGAAGATACGATCAACATGAAGATGTTCACCGATATTGACTAGTCCATCTCACGTGATGATCGGACACGGCCTAGTTGACTCGGATCATGTTTCACTTAGATGACTGGAGGGATGTCTATCTGAGTGGGAGTTCATTAGATGAACTCAATTATCACGAACATAGTCTAAATTGTCTTTGCAAATATATTGTAGATAAATAGCACACGTTGTAGCTCCCTGTTTCAATACGTTCCTAGAGAAAGATTAAGCTGAAAGATATTGTAAGCAATGATGCGGACTGGGTCCGTAGTCCGAGGAGTGTCCTCACTGCTACACAGAAGGCTTACGTCTTTGATGCACCGTTCGATGTACAAACCCCTACAACGTCGTCTGTGGATGTTGTGAACACCTGACAGACACATTCTGATGACTACTTGATAGTTTAGTGCACCATACTTTACGGCTTAGAATCGGGATTCCAATGACATTTTGAACGCCATAGAACATATGAGATGTTCCAAGAGCTGAAATTGGGATTTCAGGCTCATGACCGTGTTGAGAGGTGTGAGACCTCTGACAAGTCCTTTTGCCAACAAGATGGAGGAGAATAGCTCAGCTAATGAGCATGTGCTCAGAATGTCTGGGTGCTAGAATCACTTAAATCAAGTGGGAGTTAAACTTCCAGATAAGATAGTGATTGATAGAGTTCTCTAGCCACTATCACTAAGCTACTAGATCTTCATGATGAACTATGACATGCAAGGGATGGAGTTGATCCCAGAGCTGTTCGCGGTGCTTAAGACCGCAAAAGGTAGAAATCAAGAAGGAGCATCAAGTGTTGATGGTTTGACAAGACCACTGGTTTCAAGAAGGGTAAGGGCTAGAAGGGAAACTTCATGGATGGCAAACCAGTTGCCGCTCCAGTGAAGGAACCCAAGGTTGAACCCAAACCCGAGACTGCGTGCTTCTATTGTAAGGGAAACAGTCACTGGTAGCGGAATTACCCCAAATGCATGGTAGATAAGAAGGCTAGCAACTTCAACAAAGTATATACGTGTTATTAATGTGTACCTCACTAGTACTCCTAGTAGCACCTGGGTATTGGATACCGGTTCAGTTACTATTATTGGTGACTTGAAGCAAAAGCTACGGACTAAACAGAGACTGGCTAAGGGCGAGGTGACGATGTGTGTTGGAAGTGTTTCCAAAGTTGATGAGATCACCATCGCACGCTCTATCTGCCTTCGGGATTAGTATTGAACCTAGATAAATGTTATCAGGTGTCTACGTTGAGCATGAATATGATTAGATCATGTTCATTGCAATACGGTCATTCATTTAAGTTAGAGAATAATGGTTATTCTGTTTACATGAATGATACCTTTCATGGTCATGCACCCTATGTGAATGGTTCATTGAATCTCGGTCGTGGTAATACACATGTTCATGCCAAAGGATGTAGAGTTAATAATGATAGTACCACTTTCTCGTGGCACTGCCACTTAGGTCATATTGGCATAAGATGAAGAAACTCCATGTCGATGGATGTTTGGAGTCACTTGATTTTGAATCGCTTGACACATGCGAGCCATGCCTCATGGGCAGATGACTAAGACCCCGTTTTCAGGTACAATGAAACGGGCAAGTGACTTGTTGGAAATCATGCATACCGATGCGTGTGATCCAATGAGAATTGAAGCGTGCGGTGGATATCGCTATTTTCTCATCTTCACTGACGATTTGAGTAGATATAGGTATATTTACTTAACGAAACACAAGTCTAAAACGTTTGAAAGTCCAAGCGATTTCAGAGTGAAGATAAGAATCATCATAACAAAAAGGATCATGTTCCTATGATCTGATCAAAAGGGGATTTTCTAAGTTATGAGTTTGGCAATCACTTAAGACATTGTGGAATTGTTTCATAGTTGAAGCCACCTGGAACACCACAAGGTAATGGTGTGTCCAGACGTCGTAATCGAACCTTATGAGATATGGTGCGATCTATGATGTCTCTTACCGATCTACCGCTTTCATTTTGAGGTTATGCGTTAGAGACAGCTGCATTCACTTTAGATAGGATACCATCTAAGTCCGTTGAGACGACATCGTGTGAACATTGGTTTGGCAAGAAACCAAAGATGTCGCTTCTTAATGTTTGGGGCTGAGATGCTTAAGGCTTCAGCCGGAGAAGCTCGAACCCAAAAGCGGACAAACACATCTTCATAGGATACCCAAAGGTGACAGTTGGGTATACCTTCTATCTCAGACCCGAGGGCAAATTGTTTGTCGCTAAGAACGGGTCATTTCTCGAGAAGGAGTTTCTCTCGAAAGAATTGAGTGGGAGGAAGATAGAACTTGATGAGGTTGTCGAACCTTTACTTCAACCAGAGAGTGATGCAACACAGAAAGATGTTTCTGTGGCACCTACGTCTGTTGAATAGGAAGTTAATGGTAGTGATAATGAAGCTTCGGATCAAGTTGCTATCGAACCTCGTAGGTCGACAAGGATATGTACTACTCCTAAGTGGTACGGTAATCCTGTCTTAGATATCATGTTGTTAGACAACAATGAACCTACGATCTATGGAGAAGTGATGGTGGGCCCGTATTCTGACAAATGGTTAGAAGCCATGAAATCCGAGATAGGATCCATATATTAGAACAAAGTATGGACTTTGGTGGACTTTCCCGATGATCGGCAAGCCATAGAGATAAATGGATCTTTAAGAAGAAGACAGATGTGTGCGGTAATGTTACCGTCTATGAAGCTCGACTTGTGGGAAAGAATCTTTTCACAAGTTCAAGGAGTTGACTACGATGATAATTTCTCACCCGTAGCGATGCTTAAGTCCGTCGGAATCATGATAGCATTAGCTGTATTTTTCGATTATGAAATCTTACAGATGGATGTCAAAACAAGTTTTCTTACCAGTTTTCGTAAGAAAAATTGTATGTGATACAATAAAAGGGTTTGTCGATCCTAAGGATGCTAAAAGGTATGCTGGCTCCAACAATCCTTCTGTGGACTAGAGCAAGCATCTCGGAATCGAAATATATGTTTTGATGGAGTGATCAAAGCTTTTAGGTTTATACAATGTTTGTTAGAAACTTGTGTTTACAAGAAAGTGAGTGGGAGCACTACAACATTTCTGATAAGTATATGTGGATGACATATTGTTGATTCGAAATAATGTAGAATTTCTGGAAAGCATAAACGGTTGTTTGAAAAGTGTTTTTCAAAGGAAGACCTGGATAAAGCTGCTTACAAACTGGGCATCAAGATCTATAGAGATAGATCAAGACACCTGATGATACTTTCAAAGAACGCACACCTTGACATGTTTTTGAAGGAGTTCAAAATAGATCAGTCAAAGAAGGGGTTCTTACCTGAGTTGTAAGGTGTGAAGTTGAGTGAGACTCAAAGCTTGACCACGGCAGAAGAAAGAAGAAGGACGAAGGTCGTCCCCTATGCTCTTGTCATAGGCTCTATACGGTATGCCATGCTGAAGTACCACACCTGATGTGTGCCTTGCCACATGTCTGGCAAGAGGGTACAAAGGTGATCTAGGAGTAGATCACCAGATAGCGGTCAAAATTATCCTTAGAGGAATAAGGAAATGTTTCTCGGTTATGGAGGTGATAAAGAGTTCGACGTAAAGAGTTATGTCGATGCAAGCTTAAACACCTATCCGGATAGCTCTGAGTAGAGATACCGGATACGTATAATGGAGCAACAATTTGGAATAGCTCCAAGTGGAACGTGGTAGCAGCATCTATGATATGACATAAAGTTTTGCGAAATACATAGGGATCTGAATATGGCAAGACCCGTTGACTACAACCTCTCTCGCAAGCATAACATGATCAAACCCAGAACTCTTTGAGTGTTTATCACATAGTGATGTGAACTAGATCATTGAGTCTAGTAGACTCTTGGATGTTGGTCACATGGCGATGTGACCTGTGAGTGTTAATCACATGGCGATGTGAACTAGATTATTGACTCTAGTGCAAGTGGGAGACTGTTGGAAATATGCCCTAGAGGCAATAATAAATTGGTTATTATTATATTATATTTCATTGTTCATGATAATCGTTTATTATCCATGCTAGAATTGTATTGATAGGAAACTCAGATACATGTGTGGATACATAGACAACAACATGTCCCTAGTAAGCCTCTAGTTGACTAGCTCGTTGATCAATTGATGGTTACGGTTTCCTGACCATGGACATTGGATGTCGTTGATAACGGGATCACATCATTAGGAGAATGATGTGATGGACAAGACCCAATCCTAAGCCTAGCACAAAGATCGTGTAGTTCGTATGCTAAAGCTTTTCTAATGTCAAGTATCATTTCCTTAGACCATGAGATTGTGCAACTCCCGGATACCGTAGGAGTGCTTTGGGTGTGCCAAACGTCACAACATAACTGGGTGGCTATAAAGGTACACTACAGGTATCTCCGAAAGTGTCTGTTGGGTTGGCACGAATCGAGACTGGGATTTGTCACTCTGTGTAAACGGAGAGGTATCTCTGGGCCCACTCGGTAGGACATCATCATAATGTGCACAATGTGATCAAGGAGTTGATCACGGGATGATGTGTTACGGAACGAGTAAAGAGACTTTCCGGTAACGAGATTGAACAAGGTATCGGGATACCAATGATCGAATCTCGGGCAAGTACAATACCGCTAGACAAAGGGAATTACATACGGGATTGATCGAATCCTCGACATCGTGGTTCAACTGATGAGATCATCGTGGAACATGTGGGAACCAACATGGGTATCCAGATCCTGCTGTTGGTTATTGACCGGAGAACATCTCGGTCATGTCTGCATGGTTCACGAACCCGTAGGGTCTACACACTTAAGGTTCGATGACGCTAGGGTTATAAAGGAAGTTTGTATGTGGTTACCGAATGTTGTTCGGAGTCCCGGATGAGATCCCGGATGTTACGAGGAGTTCCGGAATGGTCTGGAGGTAAAGAATTATATATGGGAAGTCCTGTTTTGGTCACCGGAAAAATTTCGGGTTTTATCGGTAATGTACCGGGACCACGGGGAGGGTCCCGGTGGTCCACCAAGTGGGGCCACCAGCCCCGGAGGGCTGCATGGGCCAAGTGTGGGAGGGGACCAGCCCCAGGTGGGCTGGTGCGCCCCCCCACAAGGGCCCAAGGCGCCTAGGGTTTGGGGAGGGGGCGCCTCCACCTAGCTTGGGGGGCAAGTTTCCCCCTCTCCCCCCCTTTGGCCGCCACCCTAGATGGGTTTGGGGCTGCCGCACCCCTTGGGGTGGAAACCCTAAAGGGGGCGCACCCCTCTCCCTCTCCCCTATATATACTTGAGGACTTTGGGGCTGTCAACACATGAGTTTTGACCTCTTCATGGCGCAGCCCTGCCTCTCTCCCTCCTCCTCTCCCGCGGTGCTTGGCGAAGCCCTGCAGGATTGCCATGCTCCTCCTCCACCACCACACCATCGTGCTGCTACTGGATGGAGTCTTCCCCAACCTCTCCTTCTCCCCTTGCTGGATCAAGGCGTAGGAGACGTCACCGGGCTGTACGTGTGTTGAACGCGGAGGTGCCGTCCGTTCGGCACTAGGATCATCGGTGATTTGGATCACGACGAGTACGACTCCATCAACCCCGTTCATTTGAACGCTTCCTCTTAGCGATCTACAAGGGTATGTAGATGCACTCTCCTTCCCCTTGTTGCTAGATTACTCCATAGATTGATCTTGGTGATGCGTAGAAAATTTTGAATTTCTGCTACGTTCCCCAACAAGATATATGACAGTGCTAGAATTAAGTGGTTTACCCATTGAGAAGATTCCAGATGTTATTGGAGATCTTTTTAATTTGCACCATTTGGGTTTGCGTAATTCAAAGGTGAAGATGCTCCCGAAGTCTATTGAGAAGCTTTCAAATTTGTTGACACTGGACCTTTGTTAGAATAAATCCGAGGCAAACCATTGATCATTCGAGGACCAAGCAATCACACGAGCATGACACCGAGATTTGTTAACGAGGTTCACCGATATGGCTACACCCCCGAGGCCTGACTATGGGCGCTCCTCCCCATGACACCGCTACAATACCGCACACGGTCGCCCTGGACATCGGCACATGCCGCCGGCTTCCCCTGCGTTCCGGTGCTATTATGTTGGCATAGGTTACATCGTGTGTCTACCCCCGATATATATGAGAGGCCTAGGATACAAGTGTCCTATTAGGACACAACTCCTATTCTGTCTACACACAGTCCAAAGCCAAGTCCAACTGTAACCTACCTTGTACAATAATATTCGACACAATTCTAACAAACACCATCTTGGCGAATATTCTCCACCACCTTGAATTCATTCATGCGTTGAACCTCCATGTACATTGGACTTGAGATACGCCATGAGCACCGCTGCTACTTCCAGACTCCATGTAACTCCACCTGCAACTGTAGTCCCTTCTCGTCTTCTTCACAGTCAACCCTCGAGCAAAATTAAGTTCCTCAATACTCTACTTTGTGCTTCAAACTTCCGGAGAATCCATTCAACACCATCACACACCGATCACTGTCTGCGTGAAAATGAACAGCTCGCATATTGGACACCACATATAAGAGTTACCTGAACTCAATGCCACCACTCTTTCTTGACCATCTATCTGAAACTTGAAGGAATTTCACCATCGCCTTGTGTCACTCTGAGTCAAATTCACAATTGTCTCACCCTTTTCCCAGATAGTCTCTGACATGTCCCACAACTATAGCACTCCGCCTCCTTCTGTATTGTCATCCGCACTTTGCCATGTGCACCGAACACCACAGAATATACAGCCATGTACTCTCTCTGTTTTGACAATTTCAGACTCTCCGCCACTTTCTCAGATTCTCCATGGTCAACTCCTATCCATTAACTAGCACTGATAGATCAGTCACCAACTTGAATCCGGTACTCATCAACACTGCTTCAGCACCCGCTGCACACTTTGTCTGATCACATGTCTGACCACCAGTGCCTTGGCCTGTCGCTGTGTCCCATGCTTACCGCACGCCTCGCCGCTATCACTGCGTCGAGTCTCTGCTGTCCTGGCCGAGTCTTCTGGGTAGCTAGCTCACACTGCCTCAACACCCACTGCAGAGAACCACCGATCATCACCGACCGATGACGAGTTTCATGCTTCCATCAGACCACTGGCCTCCAGTCCAAACTACGTGTCACTCGCTTTTCCCGCTTGCTGAATAGGCTTCGATTCCCTGGATCCTTACATCGTAGCCCCTCAATCCAGCTCCACCTTCAACATGACTCTATGGTAGATGATCAATCCACCCCTGCGCCTCATCGACTTCAAGCTCCGTGTATACACCACCTTGAATCAACCCCGCGCCATAGTCTTGTCGAAGCCACACAAGCCCTCTGGGCCCGTGCCGCGTGTTTCCACGCCCCAGAAGTCGGCCATCATCAACATCACGCTCATATGTCGTCGTCGCTGAAATCACCTCCGTCTTCTGCTTTGACCGACATCCCCGTCGATCCATCAGACTATCCAGTCCGACCCAGCCGAAATTATCCGACTGCAACCATGCTCCACCCTGCATCGTGTCCGCCCGCAATCTCAGTGCATTGCTTGATGCCCTGTGTATGCATGATCCTTCCACGACACGCTCCAGACACCTCCGAGCCTTATACGCATGTCATCATCCTTGCCACGCACAACACGGACTCTCATGCTACCATCCTCGTACATAACCATGTACAAAGAAATAAAGCCAAACTGCATCACGTAAGCCTTCCGGTGTGCACTTCACCGTGAAGATCAATGGAAAAACCCCAACACTCCACCTTGTGCTCCTGTAGGCCGTAAATCAATTAGCTTTTCATCTCTTCCTCTTGATGGATCGCTTTTATCCGCGTGATGATTTCCACCGAAAGCCCATCCAAACTTCTTCCAACTTGCACGATCGACCGCGCGCCACCGGAGAGTTACTTGGAACTCCGACTTCATCGCTCACCTCTAGATCAACGAACCGCGACCTCAAATCGAACATTGCTCATGATACCACTTGTTAGAATAAATCCGAGGCAAACCGTTGATCATCCGAGGACCAAGCAATCACATGAGCATGACATCGAGATTTGTTAACGAGGTTCACTGATATGGCTACATCCCCGGGGCCTGACTATGGGCGCTCCTCCCCATGACACCGCTACAATACCGCACACGGTCGCCCTGGACACCGGCACATGCCGCCGGCTTCCCCTGCGTTCCGGTGCTATTATGTTGGCATAGGTTACATCGTGTGTCTATCCCCGATATATATGAGAGGCCTAGGATACAAGTGTCCTATTAGGACACAACTCCTATTCTGTCTACACACAGTCCAAAACCAAGTCCAACTGTAACCTGCCTTGTACAATAATATTCGACACAATTCTAACAACCTTTGTAACATCTGACATACATGAATTGCCTAGCGGGATTGTGAAATTGAAGAAGCTCAGGCACTTACTTGTTGAGAAAATAAATGATCCGGATTGGAGAAACATTAATCATCTCAGTGGCATGTGTATCCCCAATGGACTTGGGAATCTGACAAACCTGCAGACACTACAAGCATTGGAAGCACAAGATGAGTCCCTTAGACATTTAGCGGAGCTGAGACTACTAAGAAGTTTGAGGTTATTGAATGTGAAGGGAATCCACTGTGGACGCATCTGTGAATCTCTAGTTCAAATGTGGCATTTGTCCTTGCTATCTGTGAATACAAGTGATGAGAATGAGGTTCTCCTATTGAATGTTTTCCTGCCAAGCTTGCAAAAGCTCAGATTGAGAGGAAGGCTAGCGCAAGGGGCGTTGAATGAGTCTCCTCTCTTCCAAGCTGTTGGAGGTAGGGTTAGTTCTATCTTTGTCACAGCTGAGAGAAGACCCCTTGCCATCCCTTTCTCGGTTGTCAAACTTGACGTGCCTACATTTCACTAGAGCATACACTGGAGAGCATTTGAAATTTCTCACGGGGTGGTTTCCCAAGCTAAAGGTTCTCTCTCTAACAGACCTGCCTAATTTGAAATCTCTAGAGGTACAACAAGGTGCCATGGGGTGTCTGGAAAATTTGTTTTTAATCAAACTCACGGCATGATCGAGGTCCCACTTGGCATTGAGTTCCTCATGCCTCTCGAGTATCTAGGCTTCCACGAAATCACTGGTGACTTCTTGACATTGTTGCGCCATTATTCTGCGATTCGAGGGACGCGGTTGAGGTATTCACTTCGAGATTGACCTACTACCGCTGCTCTGGAAATGTGTGGGTACGTAACTTGCCACAAACAGCCAACTAGTACCCCTACTTGTTTTCTCCTTCAACTAGTTTTAAGATGTTTGATGTGATACGATGTTGGTTTATGTAGGTGTCACTGTCCAGAAGGAAGATGCTTCGTAATGCCGTTCATTACAACAAATCAAGGAAAATGAAGGATTTGATTCCAGTGGTAGTATATGTTCCGGATGCAGAGTATCTACTACACACGTCCAGGTTTCGTCTGCTTCTTCAAGCTGTACTATTGCATGTCTGCTCTGAGTTCCACCTCTGTCGTTACTGCCCGCATCTACCACTGATACTATTACTTGTGTAGTTGATTGTCAAGTCTGGTAATGTTGCCTATTGGTTAATTGTGGCTGTGGCTTTTTGTAGAAGTGCGAGTTGTGCTTCCTGTTCAGACTTATTTCCAATTATGTACTACTATTTTGTGTCCTTGTTTGTGATTCGTAGTTCTCAGGTGTTCATTTTCGTTGTGATGTGGTTACTGCCTGTGGCCTTTGGGCCGTGGAAGTGCGGAGTAGCCTGGCATCTCGCCGACGGAAGAGACCCTGCTCTTGTCTTTGTTTGGTTCAATGTCTCGATTGGAGTTGTGTGGCGGTGGCAATGTTTGCTAGTAAAAAGAAATGTTTCCCATGTCCGATCCCAGTCCTCGTGGTGTTTATAGCATCGTGGAGGGATTGTGGTTGTGTGTCTTTGTCGGATCTCGTGAGATTCGGTCGATACTGGTCTTTGTAAAACGTAGGTTTTGGGGGAACTGGCTCAACCCTCAAAGGGGTGGCCTCTCACATATATATAATGATGACATACAAGTCCAATATCAATAAGGTATGATTTACACAGTAGGGCTACAATACAAAGTCTAACACCCTCCCTCAATCTCAACTCACTCCTAAAGTATCTAGGAGGTTGAGATTGCGCCTACAGACCTCAAACATGGGAGAAGGTAGAGGCTTGGTGAAGATGTCCGCAAGTTGATCTTTTGAAGAGATAAACCTGACTTGTAGTAGCTTCTGTGCAACACGTTCCCTCACAAAATGATAGTCAATCTCAATGTGTTTAGTCCGTGCATGGAACACCGGGTTTGACGACAGAAACATAACACCGATGTTGTCACACCAAAGGACCGAAGGATGTGGCTGAGCAACTCCTAGCTCTCGAAGTAGGGACTCAATCCATATAAGTTCAGCAATTGCATTGGCAACCGACTTGGTACTCAGCTTCTGTGCTGCTGCGGGAAACAGTGGCTTGCTTGTGTGCACTCCAGGCGATCAGATTAGGACCCAAGAACACAGCATGTCCCCCCGTGGATCGCCTGTCATCTCGACACCCTGCCCAATCAGCATCAGAGAATGCAGAAAGAACTCCGGAGGAACTGGGGCATAGGTGAAGACCAAAGGAGACAGTGAGACGCACATAACGCAGTATGCGCTTCACAACAGACCAATGTACATCAGTGGGAGCATGAAGATACTGGCACACCCTGTTAACCGCAAAGGAGAGATCAGGACGCGTGATCGTCAGATACTGCAGGCCACCAACAATACTCCTGTACTCAGTAGCATCCTCAGGAGAGAGAAGAGCACCATCAGCAGCAGAAAGGGTGTCAGTGGAGGACATGGGCGTAGGCGATGGCTTGCACTTGAGCATACCAGCACGGCGCAAGAGATCAAGAGAGTACTTCTTCTAGGTGAGAGCCAAACTGCCACGAGACTGATGAGCGACCTCAATACCCAGGAAGAAATGAAGCTGTCCCAAATCCATAACTGCAAAATCACGACCAAGTGCAGTCACAAGAGCATCAACAGCCGTCGGGGATGAGCTCATGAGGACAATATCATCCACATATACAAGGAGGTACATGGTCACACTCGGTCGCTGAAACAAGAACAGTGAAGTATCAGCCGTCGAAGGAATGAACCCATGAGTGCGTAGAGCTGAAGCCAGGCGAGCATGCTAGGCACGGGGAGCCTGCTTCAGTCCATATATGGCCTTCGTCAGATGACAGAGATGATGAGGCCGAGTGTGATCAACAAATCTAGGTGGCTGCCGCATGTAAACCTCTTCTTCAAGCAATCCATGAAGAAACTCGTTGTACACATCAAGCTGGCAGAGAGACCATCCGCGAGAAACTGCCAGAGACAGAAGAAGTCGAATAGTGGTAGGCTTGACAACTGGGCTGAATGTATCCTCATAGTCCAGGCCCTGATGCTGTTTAAAGCCCTTAGCCACGAGGCGCGCTTTGAAGCGCTCAATGGAACCATCTGCATGTTTCTTCACCTTGAACACCCACTTTGAATCAATGATGTTGACGCGAGACGGAGGGGGAATAAGTGTCCATGTCTTATTCTTCATAAGAGCATGATATTTGTGTTCCATAGCAGCCCTCCAGTGTGGAATACTCATAGCGGCTTGATAACTGCGTGGTTCGGCGGTTGGATCATCCACAGCATGAGCCAGGCAAGCAACAAGATAGGTGACCGTGCCATCGGTGCGCTCCTTAGGACGAACAATGCCACTGCAGCTGTGAGTGTGTGGACGCCGCGGGGGAGCAAACACCGGGGCCAGCGGGATGTCCGAAGCAGGTGAGGCTGGTCCAGGGGGCTCAGGCGAAGAAGAACCAGGTGACGTCGGGCCGGGCGACGGCGGACCAGGCGACGTAGGCCCCGGCGGCGTGTGAGCCGCTGCAGACCCGGGCGAAGTAGGCACCAAGGACGCCCGCGCGGATGGCGGGGGCGACGATGGAGGGGAGTCCGGGCGAGGAGGTGGTGACGGAGACTGCTCAGAGGAGGCCGTCGCAGGCTCTGGCCCGGTCGCAGTAGCCAGCATGGGCTCCGGCCCAGGCGCGGTTGGAGACGGGGCGCCCGGTGCGGGGTCGAGGGCGGGAGGCAGTGCATGCACCGGCCGATCGACGTGCACCACGGGCGACGTAGCGGGTCCGTTAGGGAGGAGTTCCAGGAGAGCTCCACGTCCAATTCCTACACCATGATTAGGTAACAACACAGGCGAATATGCAACATCTTCAAATTGGCCAGGCATAAAAGGGGATGAATGCATAGAAGGTGTTGTGGTGGATGACTGAGGCATGGCAGAAAAGGGAAAGACGGTCTCATCAAAAACAACATCTCGGGATATGTAGACTCGATTGGTTGGGACATGGAGACACTTGTAGCCTTTATGGAGAGAACTATACCCTAAGAACACACACTTTTTGGAGCGAAACTCAAGTTTGCAATCATTATAAGGACGAAGATGAGGCCAGCAGACACACCCGAACACCTTAAAGAAGGTATAGTCAGCAGTTTCACCTAAGAGAAGCTCAATCAGAATTTTCATATTAAGAACACGCGTAGGTAATCTGTTAATGAGAAAACACACGGTAGCAAAAGCATCACTCCAAAAATGAAAGGGTACAGAAGCATGAGCAAGAAGTGTGAGGCCGGTCTCAACTATATGGCGATGTTTGCGCTCAACAGCGCCATTCTGCTGATGTGTATGCGGGCATGATAAACGATGAGATATCCCAAGCTTATTAAAGAAGGTGTTGAGGTTGCGATATCCCCCCCCCCAATCTGATTGAACATGGATAATTTTATGCTTGAGTAGACGTTCAACATGCAATTGAAACTGTACGAATATATCAAACACATTAGATTTGCGCTTAAGAAGATAAAACCAAGTGAAGCGACTATAGGCATCAACAAAACTGACATAATATTTGTGACCACTAACAGATGTTTGTGCCGGACCCCACACATCAGAAAACACAATTTCAAGAGGGTTCTTTACTTCTCTAGTAGATGAAACAAAAGGTAGCTGATGACTCTTGCCTTGCTGATAGGCATCACACACGGACATCTTTTTATTGCTAGACACTAATGGTAGCTCATGACGGTGGATTATGTGGCGAACGATGGGTGTGGCGGGGTGACCAAAGCGAGAGTGCCACTGGGAAAGCGACACACGAACACCGCTGAAGACGCACGGGGCGGATGGATCCTTCAAACGGTACAAGCCTTGGCTCAATCGGCCACTAAGCAGAACGTCCCGGGTTGCTCGATCCTTAACAAAAAGATTAAAAGAGTGAAATTCACATAGGACGTGATTATCAAGGGTGAGCTTAGGGACAGATAAAAGATTACGAGTTACCGAGGGTACCCGTAAAACATCACGAAGATGGAGCTGCCTAGAGGGATGACTGGTTAAAAGAGATGCTTGGCCAATATGAGAGATGGGCATACCTACACCATTGGCGGTGTGAACCTGATCGTGCCCGTAGTAGGGCCGGTAGGTGGAGAGTTTGTTGAGCTCGTTCGTCATGTGATCTGTGGCGCCGGTGTCCATGTACCAGGCTGGATCAACAGGGTAGGATGGCGTGTATCCCTGCTCGACGCGCTGGTCCTTGCCCTTGGCGGCGATGTGGGCAGACGGGGCGGCAGCGATGTGGGAAGCCGGGGCGGCGGCGGGAGGACCAAAGTCTGCCATGGAAAACTGGCGCTCGTTGCCCTTGCCGTCGTTGCCGATGCCAAGGAAGCTCCTCTGAAAGCGGCGGTGACATTTGGAGGCGACATGGCGTTCACGACCACATAGCTGGCACACCACCCTAGTGTTAGGGCCCCCACCCAGGGTCGATGCAAGGTGCGGGGCTGCCTTGCCAGGTGACGGGGCAGGTGGGCGCTGGCTACGAGAGGCCCAGAAGGCCGCCGGCTGGGCGGTGATGGTGGCGGAGGAGCGACGAGCCTCGACGCGTTGCTCGGTGAAGAGGAGGCGTGAGTAGAGCTCGTGAGGAGGCATCGCTGGCTTGGCGTTGTGGACGGCCTCGGCGAGATTGTCGTAGTCGGCGTCGAGGCCTTTGATGACGAAGCCGGCGAACTCCTCGTCGCTAAGCGGCCGACCAATAGAGGTGAGCGTGTCCGCCAGCACCTTCATCTTGTTGAAGTAGGTCGTAGCGGAGGAGTCCAGCTTGTTGATGTCGGCGAGTTCGCTGCGAAGGGCCATCGAGCGGGAGGTGGAGACCTGGGCAAAGGCGTGCTCCAGGGTCATCCAGGCGTCCATGGAGGTGGCGGCGAAGAGACAAAGGCCAGCGACCCTGTCGCCGAGGGAACCCTGGATTGCAGAGAGGATTGCCTGGTCCTGCTGCACCCACATACGGTGTTCCGGGTTGATGGTCGGGCCGTGAATGGTAGGGATGACCTGCGGAGGACACGGTAGCGAACCATCAACAAACCCGAGGAGAGACCGGCTGCGTAGCAGCGGTAGGACCTTGGCGCGCCAGAACAAGTAGTTGTCCGGCGTGAGTCGGATGGCGATCAAGTTGTCGAAGTGGAACGGCCAGGTCGGCGTGATTGCGCCAGCAGCAGGGACGATTGGCGGCGGAGCCGCCACAGGATCCACGACCGCGACCGATGCCGCAGGTGGCGGCGCGGGGACGATCGGGATCATGGCCGCGGGTGGTGCCGTGAGCGAGGCCGCGGGTGGCTCTGCGGGCAGTGTCTCCCCCGAGGTCGCCGGGATGACGGCGAGTGTCGAGGAGGATCCAGAGGAGGCCATCGTGGGCGGCGGCGACGCGACTGGTGCTGAGGCCGTCACGGGCGGTGACGGTGGGATCGGCGCTGAAAAGAGGGAGCCGACAGCGGTGGTGCCAAAGAATTGAGGCACTGGCGGAGCCAGGGGCGAGGTGGGAGGTTGAGGAGGGCGGCAAGCATCGCGGGGATAGACCCGGAGCTGGCGGCGCCCGAAGCAGAAGCGGTCATGGCGTCGGCGGCGGCAGCCCTAGGGTTTAGGGTTTTGGTGCGGCGGCGGCGGCGGGTGGGTTGGAGGTGGAGGACCTAGGTTAGACTCGATACCATGTAAAACGTAGGTTTTGGAGGAACTGGCTCAACCCTCAAAGGGGTGGCCTATCACATATATATAATGATGACATACAAGTCCAATACCAATAAGGTATGATTTACACAGTAGGGCTCTAATACGAAGTCTAACAGTCTTGAGTGGATTTATTTCGATCCGGTCTTCGGTCATATGTCTACATCATTTTGATTTCCTGACTGTATAGTTTGCATGGCTCTAGCATGAGAGGAATTAGTGTTTGTAGTCATCGCTAGGTGCTTTACGGATTTGATTTGAACGTGTTTTTCTTTTTAACTTTTTGTGTTCTCTATAATGGCCATGACAGACACGGCAGATGGTGAATACATCAAAAGTTTCTGCCGAAAATAAAAAACAATTCTAACCCCCGAAGCAAGTGAGCCTGTATCAGTAACGCCGGTCAACAATGAGACTGTACAGGACACGGAGGCAGGCTGCCGGCAACAAGCGGACAGTTGCGGCGACAGGGCGTCATTGCCCGGCCAACTCTCCCCTCGCTCGCCGCGCCCCGCGCGAAGTGGACACCCGGCGGCGGCGACGACGACGACGAGGTAAGCCACCCAACTTCCCTGCTAGCGAAATCGATCGCCCTATACAGAGGTCCACGCCCCTTGTCGGTCGTAGCACGTGGGTCAGAAACTAAACTCCAATGTCACTAAATCTGAACCGAATTAGGACTGATTTATCCTCTCCGGCCAACCCCCCCACTGCGGTGATAGGAGGACCTCCCTGGCCGGCTAAGTCTCGCCTCGATCGGCGACGACAACTGAGGTAAGCCGGCGGAAACCGCCCTTACAGTGCAGATATCCATGCCCATTCTATGCTGTTCGCATGACGTGGGTGGGAATTCTCAGCTCCAATAATGTCACTAAATCTGAACCGAATCAAGCCTGATTTACCCCCCTTGGCATCCACGAGCTCGACCTGTATTAAGTGTCATCTAAATCGTTGACATGCATCTTGAGCTGTTTGCCTTCGATTGCCATCTTCAGGATTTTAACAAGTCTGATAAGTATCCTCAGGCCGGACTGCTATATATTCTGATTGAAAATTCTGCTAGGGAAATTAGTCAAATTACTTGTTCTGACTTGATGCTGCTTCCACTGACGAAGCGAGGTTCTGGGCTGGCTGTGCTTGCTCTTGACTTGGGGCGACTCAACACCGTATTTCAGTCTCTTCAAGTTAGCTGAATTTGTCTCAGAGAAGTGCGATCGAGTACATGCTAAAACTGAGATTTCCACCATACTAGTTATTGCAGGTGCTTGGCAGCTGGAATGATTGGAAAGAGATGGAGCACTGCCGATCCAATCAGAGATTTGTACAAAGAGATGGACAAGAACTTATGCTGGTAATATAGCACTTCCTTTGGATTGCTTGAACCCAGAGCCCCATAGGGAACATCAAACAACATTTGGCTATGCTCCAAGCAGAATACTAAAGCACGAGTACTTGCTCGCACATGGGATGGGCTGTTAAAAACAAAACTATTCCAATAGAGGAGGCAGTCGATGAGCACATGTAACAAGCAGTTTTCTGGAGATCGATGAGCTCCACTACCGGAATCGCACCCTATGCCGACGGCCAGGGCCGTCGGCATAGCCCTGAATGGCCGTCGGGACAGGCCTATGCCGACGGCCCCCGTCGGCATAGGGCCGTCGGCAAAATATCCGTCGGCGTAGCCAGGAATGCCGTCGGCATAGAAAGGCCGTCGGCATAAGACCTATCCTGACGGTGTCCGTACATCTATGCCGACGGCCACGGCCATCGGCAACGTTATCGCCTAACGGCGGCCGCCGTCAAGTCTGCCCAACGACTTGTCTCCACGTGGCACCCCTATGCCGACGGCCTAGCCGTCGGCTTAGTCGAAAACTGTGCCGACAGCTAGACCGTCGGCATAGATGTGCCACGTGCCGACCGGCCGCTGCTCGTGGGCCAGGGCTATGCCGACGGTCAGCCGTCGGCATAGTTTGAAATTAAGCCAACGGCCAGTCCGTCGGCATAGTCCTTCAAACAGAGATCCCAGTTGCTGACACGTGGGCACCTATGCCGACGGCCAGGCCGCCGGCACAGTTTTAAACTAAGCCGACGGCTAGGCCGTCGGCATAGGTGCCCACGTGTCAGCAACTGGGAGCTCACGCTGGCCCTATGCCGACGGCCTAGCCGTCGGCATAGTTTGCTTTTTTTTTTCTTTTTTCTGTTTGTTTTCAAATCAGTTCAATTCAAATAACATCACATATATAACAGCACATATCAGCAGCACATATCAGCACATATCAACGAACGTAAGTATAAGCATCATCACAACAATAGATCATCATCACACAAGCATAAGCATATCAACGAATGTAAGCATAAGCATAAGCATCATCACACAAGTCAGCTAAATGATCATCAGCACACACAAGTCATCTCAAGCATCATCATCACATCTCAAGCATCATCGAGCACCGCGTAGGTCGTCACCGCCAAGACGGCCAAAGTCCAGGTCATCAGTGCTAGCGGCAGCGCTACCGCCAAGACCGCCTCCGCCTCCGTGGATCGGAGTGGTCGGGCTCCGTGTCTCCGGAGTGCTGCGAAGACCACCGCCAACGGTAGATCCACCTGTTCCCTGCATGTTGAAAAGACATATGCACGGGATCTATGACTGTGTTGAAAGGCATGACATGCTTTGGGTGAATAGATTGGGGATGAACTAACCGGCGAGGGGCCAGCGTTCTGTGCCACAAACTCCTCAAAGCTCATCAGCACTGGTTGTGCTGGAGGGCATTGTGCTGTAGGGAACTGAGGACACCTGCCGGCCGCCATATCCTGAAAAGCCTACTGCATCTGGCTATCCCTCTGCACTTGGTGTTCATAAAGCCTCTGATGCCACGCCATGGTCTCCTGGCGTGTGTACTCCATGTAGGCCTACGGTATGACATGATGGAACTCATAAAACTACTAAATGCGGAAAATGAAGTGAGAAATGAAGATAAGAGGGAAAATACTTACAGATTGTTGCTCCTGAAAGAGGTACTGTGTACTGGTCACTAGCTGGCTCGTGCGCTGGCTCAGGCTCGGGTCGATCCGACGAAGCTGTGTGTAGGAGATACTAGGAGTGATCACAGCATCGAGAACCGCCTCCCGACCGTGCTCCTTGGGCCCCATCCTCACCACCACCATGTCGTCCAGAGGCGCCGCAATGGGGTCAGGTGTGTCAGGATGTAACTCCAGATACGCTTCGGAGTAGGCCTTCTTCCTCTCTGCGGTCTTCTTGCCGTAGTACTTGGGCTCACCAGGCTTGGGGTCCTTCCGCGTATGGGCGATCTCCCACGCCTGCATGTGTGAGAGCGGCCGCTTCAGTTTCTCCTCCTGCACCACCAAACAGAGGTTAGTCATACATAAGAAAGTGATGGTAAACAGAAGAAGAAGAATGTTTAATGGGGTTAGTCATACATTAACTGCCTTGTGGAGATAGTGGTTTCGGTTTCCCTGAGCATGTACTCCCTCCGTCCCTCGGTTAGCCTTATTTTGGGTTCTCATAGCCGCCCAGGCTCCAGCCTCATCACACCAAAGATCCACCAATGCCGCCCAGGACTCGTCTTTTCCATAACACCAATTTGGACACACCTACATAATAAAAGCATAATGGCATGTAGGTGTGTCCAAATTGGTGTTATGGAAGCATAAAGCATAAAGCATAATGTACCACAAGGTAATGAAAGCATAATATATGAAAGCATAATGAAAAATCTTTTATACTTATCGCCAAGAACTTGGGCCTCTCCAAGGTAATGCCCATCCTCCGCGCTTCTTCCTTGGTCATCTTCACACCAAGATAGTCGTGGTAGTATGTGGAGATGGCCACATAGCGCACCTCGTACTGCATCTGGCGGGCCTTCTTCTTGCATTGGCGCAGCACGATCTGGTCCGCTCTAGCCCTGTGCTCCGGAAGAACTCGATAGAATTTCTACAATCATGCATGAAACAAGAATGGGAGAAGCCATGAGTTAAATCATTCATGAAACTAGAATGGACTTGTGCTTCTGAAGAGAACTCACCCAGAAAGTTGTGATCACGGCCTTGGCATGGGTCTCATGGTCCGCGTGGCGGGCCGCTTCCCAATGGTCCCAGCTCGTGGCCAAAACCCGACGGTCCGGCTGCCTGACTGGATCAGGACAGTACAACCCCGGCCAATATAACTTCAGCAAGACGGTGATGAGGCCGTTGGGAATACGGACCCCTTTAGAATATATCCAGTTGCTGCATAAGAATGAACTATTAGCATGTGACAAGAAAAATAAATAACAACCGGAATAAGCATGTGACAAGCAACATAATGAACCACTTACTCTTTTCCCGTGGGCTCAATGAGCCACTTCTGCTCCTCAGTAGCAGGAACCTGCTTTGGTAGCTTTGCGTTGCCACGCAGCCACCCCTTCGTGTCAACCCCCTTCCCGTCACCACCATCATCCCCGCCACCACCCTCCTCCTCGCCTGCCTCCCCCTCCCCAACCTCCTCCTCCTCCTCCTCCTCGCCTGCCTCCTCCTCCACCACCACCTCCTTCTCCTCCTCCTCGCCTGCCTCACTAGAGGAGGGTACCTCACTAGAGGAGGGCCTCGAAGACAACACCCCTAAGTCGGTGAGGGTGCGCTCTTTTTGGCCGCGACCCCCTGTAGTGGCTCTCCCCCCAGCACCTCGTCCTCTAGAGGCTCTCCCCCCGCCCCCTCCTCCTCTAGGGGCACCTCTCCCTTGACCTCCCTGTGAGGAGTCATCGTCAAGTAGACGAGGGGGAGGATTACGTGATCGACCACTCCGACTAGGCAGGCCGACGACCTTGCGTAGGAAACCCACGCCGTCGGCCTTCCCCTTGCCCATGTTCCATGAACCTGCATTGAAAAGAGAAAAAGCAATTAGTAAATTAATGAAATGAAGGAAAAGGCATGATAATAAACACATTAATAAAAATGCATAAAAAGGCATATTCCTAAACTATAGAAAAAAATACTTGAAACGTACATCTGCTAGAACCCATATGAATCATCACTGTTGTAACCTCTTTCTCGGTCCGTCTCATCATCACTATCAATCATATCATCTTCGTTGTCCGACGGAGGTGGAGGCTCTTCCTCGTCTTCAGCGTCTTCGTTTAACTTTTCTAGCATAAGTATGTCATTTTCATTGACAATGGTCTCACCATCATTCCGTGCATCGTCGACGTTTGGGTCCACATCATCATCACCCAATGGTCTAGCGTCATCGTTTCTAACCACATCATCATCATCATCATCATCAGGCTGCTCTTGATAGAACACTCCCTCGTATGTCATGGGGTTAATGTTGCAGTAATCGTCTTCATTCGGGTCTGGTAGCTTACCATGTGGCGACACCTTGAACACAACTTCCCAACCCTTTAGATACACTTTCTGGCATGGGTAAGGCAGATAATATACTTGTGTAGCTTGGGTAGCCGCAATGAAGAGATCGGCTCCGGCATAGACGGTTGATGGTTTAACTTCGACCAAACCAATGGAAGGCGTATGTTTTACCCCCTCCCGCGGATCGAACCATCGGCATTTGAACACAGGCAGACTTAGGGTCTCACGCCCCTGGCGGAATTTAACCTCGTATATATTTTGTACCCTTCCGTAGTAGTCTACTGAATTTTGACCGGGGGTGTACACTCCAGTATTTATAGTTTTGGGATCGGGGCAGCTGTTTTGGTGCTCCTCTGTATGGAAGCGATACCCATTCACATCATACTTTTTACATGTCACGACGGCAGGGTCAAAACCCATGGAAACCCATCTCAATTCATCATCCATAGATATGTTCGGATTTTTTCCCTACAAGTATAATGGAAATTGTTGCGTGCATTAGTTCGGTTAAC
Source organism: Triticum urartu (assembly GCF_003073215.2). Classification (NCBI taxonomy): domain Eukaryota; kingdom Viridiplantae; phylum Streptophyta; class Magnoliopsida; order Poales; family Poaceae; genus Triticum; species Triticum urartu. The sequence goes on from NC_053028.1 coordinate 20,098,442, forward strand.
TAATAAATGTTGAAGTAGGTATTTAATAGGGGATTGTGGAAAATTACTTTCTCCATGAACCAAGCAACAAATTTTTTACGTTCAGGGTTTCCATGACGGAGAAGAGTAAGTGCCTCCGCCTCAGTAGGAGGATTCACTCCCGTCCATTCCTCTTGAACGAAATCACTAAAAAAAGATAAGCGGTGTTAGACCGGGACTAAGTGAACATGAAACATGATGATGTGGAAGACATAAAGGAATGGTGTAGTGGTATTACCTCATCCACACTTCCTCAACTTCCTTGATGTTGTGCAAGATATAGAACATGAGGTCCTCCCACTCTTGTCGTGGCATGTTATAAGATTTCGAGGCCCCAGCCCTCCCACCTTGCGCGTTGAATAGATCGAGTCTGGGTTGATACTTGGGCTCTTCTATATTGTATCGAGGCACCTTGTTATGCAGATGGGGAACGTGGTCTGGATAGTATGATGTCCTGAGGTCTGACACCTCCTCTAGGATAACTGCCTCAGCTATGGAAGCTTCAATCTTAGCTTTGTTTCCACATTTCCGTCGGAGATGCTTGTTCTGCCTCTCAGGGCCGTACTGCCAGCGATTTTGCACAGGGCCCCCCAACAATACCTCGTTCGCGAGGTGCAGAATGAGATGTGTCATCGGAGTAAAGAAGCCTGGCGGAAAGATCTTCTCTAGCTTGACTATCAACTCCGGTGCCTTCTTATGCAATTTTTCAATCACCTCTTTACTTACTTATTTAGCACAGAGCGTGCGAAAGAAATGGCTAAGCTCGGCAAGCACTCGCCAGACATGCTCGGGGACATAGCCTCGAACCATCACCGGCATTATCCGCTCAATCCATACATGGTAGTCATGACTCTTCAGGCCGGTCACTTTGCCCGTTGAAAGATTGACTCCCTTACTTATATTCGATGCATAACCATCGGTGAACTTCAAAATTTGTTTCAGCCAGATAAGTACTTCTTTTTTTTCTGGCGGTTTAAGGACAAAGTCAGCATCTGGCTTGAACCAGTTTTTTCGACCGCCTGTGGGAGGCTTCATGTTCAGGCGTGGTCTATCACAAATTCTCTGTTGATCGGCTCTAGCTTTTACGTTATCCTTCGTCTTATCAGGAATGTTGAGGATCGTGTGGAAAAGGGACTCTGCCACATTCTTTTCGGTGTGCATCACATCAATATTGTAAGGAAGTTTGAGGTCCTTGAAATAGGGAAGCTGCGAGAAGGGGGTAATGTGCGTCCAGTTGTGCGTCTCACCATATCCCTCAAAGCCTTTGGCTTTGGCTTTGCCTTTGCCTTTGACTTTAGGCTTGAGAGCTTTTAGCTGAGCAAGAACATCTGCCCCCGAAAATGTTGGAATCTCGGTTACTTCATGAACAACCCGGCCTTTCGTGAAGTTCTTCTTGTCTTCCCTGTCTGGATGGTCTGGAGGGAGGAACTGTCGATGCAGGTCAAAGGCTACATACTTGCCACCCTTACTCAGCCAAATCATTCGCAGAGCCTGCATGCACACTGGGCATGGCATCTTACCACTTGTACACCATCCGCAGAATAGAGCATAGCCGGGAAAGTCATGCATGCAATAGTGCAACCAAACTTTCATCAAGAAATTTCTCTGCAGATCCCGGTCGTATGTCAACCTCGGAAAGTACCAAGAATGGTGCAAAGCATCCACAAGCGGCTGCATAAACACACCCAATTACTTCCCCGGGTAGTCAGGCCCTGGAATGATGAGCGACAAGAACATGGTCTTCCGTTGCATTAGGGCACCGGGAGGAAGATTGAGCGGAATTACAAACACAGGCCAGCAGCTGTATGGATTGGACGACATACCATATGGATTCAACCCATCACCTGATATGGCTATTCTGACATTCCCAGCCTCGGCTCCTTCCTCGGGGTATTCTTCATCGAATGACTTCCATGCTTCCCCTCCCGTTGGATGTATGATTTTTTTTGGATTGTACCTTATACCTTCCTTGTGCCACTTCATCATTTTGGCAGACTCCTTCGTGATGAAAAGGCGCTGCAGTCTTTTTATAAAATCAAGATAGCGAAGAACCTTAACGGGGATGGTTAGCTGCTTTTTCTCACCATCCTCACCGACCACCTCAATGTACCGAGACGAACCGCACTTCCTACAGTACTTGTCATCCGCATACTCGTGCCTAAACAAAAGGCAATTCTTCGGGCAAACATCTATTTTCTCATAATCCATAGAGAGTGCCTTCATGATTTTCTTTGTATCGTACATGCTTTTCGGCAGTTCATGACCCTCAGGGAGGCTGTTAGCCCATACTCCCAGGAATGCTTCGAAGCATTTCTGGCTACAGCCGTACTCAGCCTTGACTGCAATCAGTTGCGAGATGGCATCCAGCTGAGATATTTTCACACCCGCATAAAGAGGTTTCTTCGACAAGGCCAAGACCTCCAAGAAGGCCTTTGCGGTTGCCTCCGGCTCCTCCGGTTCATTCTCTGAAGGTGTCGCATTTGCCGTTTCTGCAACAATGACATCATCTAGCATGTCCCTGACCCCGTCGTCCTCATATCCATCGATGCGTTGTCGCATCACCTCCTCTCTACCACGGTCCTGCTCGGCTATGTTTATCGGCGGCATGTCAAAGTTTGGCATATATCCGTGCGTGCGAAGGTGCTCACTCATGTCCATCTGATTTTTACGGTGATGTCTGGCACATCTCGCACAGGGGCATGGTGGGATAATTCTCATTGGACGACGGAATATCTTCTTCAAATACACATCGGTTTTCGCAATCCACTCTGATGTTACTCGATTCCGACGGATAAAACCACTGTACATCCACTGATTATCTGCCATCCTCTGCTTTTTTGCAACCCACACAACATAATTAAGGATTCACTTAAATTAATCACATCAAATTTTCAGTTTCTACCGCGTTTAATCCACCTACATCTCTAATAGGTAAAGATGGGTCCTAATCCCACCCGAGAATGTGTAGATTGAGTACGTTGTCCACGCTCTACCCCGTTCCGAGACAAAATTTCGGCAGCACCTCCCCGCTGTTCTCCAGATACACGTCTCGGCAAAATGCCGAGAGAATGTGCATCCGGAGAACAACAGGGAGGCGCCGCCGAAATCCTGTCTCGGAACGGGGTAGAGCATGAACACCGTACCCAATCTACACATCCTCGGGCTGTCCGTGGAAAGCGCTGGACAATCCGAAAGAGCTGCGGTGATAAATATGCAATTGAATGCATATTTATCGATGCAACCCTTTCGGACGGGAGACCTAGGTTACGCGACTTGATGTGAAAATTTAATCTAGTGACATGGAAGAAAAGTGGACGGGGTCATGGAATTGCTGCTCACCATCCGATGTAGAGGATGTAGTCGATCAAAGGAGGGACGATCCTGGACCAACACCTCCAACGTCGACGGTCACTCCACGAAGATGGGAACACCACAAATCCTGTTAATTCCATCAAGTGAAAAAAATTAGGTCTTCACCTCACATTAACCATTTGACACAACATTATGAATCGACATGAAACAAAATGTCAAATTGCAAAAAAAAAATCCATGAACACAAGCAACGAGAACAACGGGTGCTCACTGGGGCTGGGAGCGGGCACGGCGGCGTCTGGCGATGGAGGGAGGAGCTCACTGGGGCTGGGAGCGGGCACGGCGGCGTCTGGCGATGGAGGGAAGAGCTCACTGGGGCGGGAGTGTCCGTGGAAAAAATTAGGTCATCACCTCACATTAAGCATTGACACATTAAACTATGAAAAAAATCATATTTTCTCAAGTGTCAATTTTGGAAGGACTTATCATATCCCAATTTAGGTAATCACCTCAGATTAAGCACTGACATATCATTTTTTTAGCAAGATCATCATGATGAAATAACCACTTATCATATCCCAAATTTGAAGACATCTCACATAGCTACTTAACAACATCACAAACTGAAAATAAAAACTAAATCATGCATCCATTCATTTTGCCGAGATTCATCCATCCATCTAAGACACATAGAACATTCATCCATCTAACAACCTAACAACATCCAACATCCATCCATTCATACATCCAACATCCATCCATTCATACATCAAATAGTAGCTAAATCATGCAAAAAATGAAGAAAAAAAGACAAAGGAGTGCTAGCTCACCGAGGAGAGCGGTGTCGCGGCTGTGGAGTTGGGGCTGGCGGTGTAGGGGACGGGAGGGCCGGGGCGTGGCTGGGCCGGCCAGAGAAGCACGGCCAACGGGAGGGCCAGGGCGGTGCGGCCGGCGGGAAGGTCAGGGTGCAGGGGTGGAGAGGGCAGGGGCGGGGTCGCGCGCGGCGGCGCCTGGCTGGAGAGGCGGGGACGGGGCTGGGCCGGGGTGGAGGCGAGGCGGCGCGGGGCTGGAGAGGGCAGGGGCGGGGTCGCGCGCGACGGCGCCGGGTTGGAGAGGCGGGGGCGGGGCTGGGCCGGGGTGGAGGCGAGGCGGCGCGGGGTTGGAGAGGCCTGGTCGGGGCTCGGCCGGGTTGGACGGCGGCGGCGGCGCGAGTGTGGAGGAGGAGGCGGCGCAGGTGTGGAGGAGGAGGCAGCGCAGCATGGCGGGTGGGGAGTCGGGGCGCGATGGGGAATGGGTGGAGGGGGCGAGCCCGTGAGTGGATAAGGCGATGTATGCCGACGGCTAAGCCGTCGGCATATCTGACGATGCCACGTGTCACATATGCCGACGGCTTAGCCGTAGGCATACATATTTTTTAGATTTTTTAATATTTTATTATAGTTATATTTTTCATTTTTTAGATTTTTTAATATTTTCTTATAGTTATTTTTTTAGATTTTTTTATAGTAATATTTTTGCATTTTATGTTTTTATGTATTATTATTTCATATAGATTTTTTAATTCTTTTAACCGCTCGGCCCTCTCCTCTCCCGGAACCACACGGAGAGGAGGGGAGGGGAGGCACCGAACTCGAGTAGCTTCGTCCGCCGAGGTCGTAGCAACATCTGGGCCAAACCCACAGCTAAATCCACTCCGTGTAGACCCGATGCGGTAGTTTCCCCCCTCCAGGTGCCGGCGGCGGCGCCGTCCGTGAGGGGGGCCACGCACCGGAGACGCGTGCGGCCTCTTCGGACATGCCACAACACCACCCCGCATGTATGAGGGCCCGGTACAATGCTCCGGTGGCATTGCTACCCCCCAGGGCCCCCGTCCCGCCTAACCCTGGAGCGGTTGACCACGGGATCTAGCCCTTTGACTTTGCACGGATGGGCTTTGACCAGTGGACCTCTCCACCCGGTTGTGTCGGGTCAGCCCAGAGGGACACCGGGGAGCAACATCTGGGCCAAACCCATAGCTAAGTCCACTCCGTGTAGACCCGATGCGGTAGTTTCCCCCCTCCAGGTGCCGGCGGCGGCGCCGTCCGTGAGGGGGGCCACGCACCGGAGACGCGTGCGGCCTCTTCGGACATGCCACAACACCACCCCGCATGTATGAGGGCCCGGTACGACGCTCCGGTGGCATTGCTACCCCCCAGGGCCCCCGTCCCGCCTAACCCTGGAGCGGTTGACCACGAGATCTAGCCCTTTGACTTTGCACGGATGGGCTTTGACCAGTGGACCTCTCCACCCGGTTGTCTCGGGTCAGCCCAGAGGGACACCGGGGAGCAACATCTGGGCCAAACCCACAGCTAAATCCACTCCGTGTAGACCCGATGCGGTAGTTTCGCCCCTCCAGGTGCCGGCGGCGGCGCCGTCCGTGAGGGGGGCCACGCACCGGAGACGCGTGCGGCCTCTTCGGACATGCCACAACACCACCCCGCATGTATGAGGCGCGGTACGACGCTCCGGTGGCATTGCTACCCCCAGGAGCCCCGTCCCGCCTAACCCTGGAGCTGTTGACCACGAGATCTAGCCCTTTGACTTCCCACTGACGGGCTTTGACCAGTGGACCTCTCCACCCGGTTGTGTCAGGTCGGCCCAAAGGGACACCGGGGAGCAACATCCGGGCCAGACCCACAGCAAGATCCTCTCCGTGTGGACCCGATGCGGTAGTTTCCCCCCTCCAGGTGTCGGCGGCGGCGCCGTCCGTGAGGGGGGCCACGCACCGGAGACGCGTGCGGCCTCTTCGGACATGCCACAACACCACCCCGCATGTATGAGGCGCGGTACGACGCTCCGGTGGCATTGCTACCCCTAGGGCCCCCGTCCCGCCTAACCCTGGAGCGGTTGACCACGAGATCTAGCCCTTTGACTTCCCACTGACGGGCTTTGACCAGTGGACCTCTCCACCCGGTTGTGTCAGGTCGGCCCAAAGGGACATCGGGGAGCAACATCCGGGCCAGACCCACAGCAAGATCCTCTCCGTGTAGATCCGACGCGTCCGTTTCCCCCTCCAGGTGCCAGCGTCGGCGCCGTCCGTGACGGGGGCCACACCGCGGAGACGCGTGCCGCCTCTTCGGACATGCCACAACACCACCCCGCATGTATGAGGGCCCGGTACGACGCTCCGGTGGCATTGCTACCCCCCAAGGCCCCCATCCCGGCTAACCCTGTAGCTTTTGACCACGGGATCTAGCCCTTTGACTTTGCACGGACGGGCTTTGACCAGTGGACCTATCCACCCGGTTGTGTCAGGTCCGCCCATAAGGACACCCGGGAGCAACATCCGGGCCAGACCCACAGCAAGATCCTCTCCGTGTAGATCCGACGCGTCCGTTTCCCCCTCCAGGTGCCAGCGTCGGCGCCGTCCGTGATGGGGGCCACACCCCGGAGACGCGTGCCGCCTCTTCGGACATGCCACAACACCACCCCGCATGTATGAGGGCCCGGTACGACGCTCCGGTGGCATTGCTACCCCCCAGGGCCCCCGTCCCGGCTAACCCTGTAGCGTTTGACCACGGGATCTAGCCCTTTGACTTTGCACGGACGGGTTTGACCAGTGGACCTCTCCACCCGGTTGTGTCAGGTCCGCCCATAAGGACACCAGGGAGCAACATCCGGGCCAAACCCACAGATACATCCACTCCATGTAGACCCGACGCGTCCGTTCCCCCCCTCCAGGTGCCGGCGGCGGCGCCGTCCGTGACGGGGCCACACCCCGGAGATGCGTGCCGCCTCTTCGGACATGGCATAACACCATCTGATTGTGGTAGGTCATCCGATATATATGAACACTTGGAGCAAAGTCCCCTTCGTATAGACCCGATGCGGTTGTTCCCCATTCCAGTTGCCGGCTGGCGGCGGCACCGTTCGTGAGGGGGGTCACACCGCTCTGTACAGAACCGAAAAATAATGTATGTATGCTTATTAACACATACTGTATGTAAGTTAGTTAAATAATAATAATAAAGAAAACAGTGAAGAAAAAGAAAAAAACTATATGTATGCTTATTAACACATACTATATGCTTATTAACATACTATATGCTTATTAACACATACTATATGTATGCTTATTAACACAATCTATATGTATGCTTATTAACACATAGTGTATGCTTAATAATAATAATACTATATGGGAAAAAGAAAAAAAGAAAAAAAACTGCGGCCAGGGCAGATGGACAGCGCCGCGGATCGATGACGTGTCAGATATGCCGATGGTAGCCGTCGGCATAGGTCCTGGTCGGTGCGCTCTGGATCGGTGACGTGTCACCCGTATCTATGCCGACGGCCACCCGTCACGGCCGTCGGCATAGATTTGACGTCGTTAGCCGGCCGTGATGAGTGTTGTCGGCGGGCCCGCATCTATGCCGACGGCCTATATATGCCGACGGCTGCTGTAGGCGTAGTCTGGGATAAGCCGACGGCTGTTATGTGCCGACGGCTGCTGTCGGCGTAGACGGGGATAGCCCGACGGCCATTGTACGCCGACGGCCAGGACCTAGCTGTCGGCATAGCTCTGTTTAGGCCGACGGTGGCCGTCGGCATACATTTGGCTGTCGGCTTAGAGCCCTGTTCCGGTAGTGCTCAAATAACCTTCTGTGACCATAATACTCTCTAGATGATATATGGAGAGTTGCAGCAGAAGCTGAACGAAAATACTTTCTAGATAATATGCTAGAGCTGAAAGAAAATACTTTCTAGATGGTATGCTAGAGATGAAAGAAAATTCTTTCTAGATAATATGCTAGAGAATTAACTTGGAAAATTGGGAGTAGCCTCACACATCCTTTTCCAAAAAAAATATGCAGACTTTGGACACGACATATATTAATCGATACGTAAACTGAAGTTGCACGTCCATGCATGTATCACAAAGCTTAGTTTCACACAGCCTTCAAACATAATTACCCATGCACGTCAATATAAATCAACGATGAGAAACAAAGCAAGATTCAGCACGGTGAAGGTGATGCATCTCAGAGAGAGAAGTACAAGAGCAGTATGTATCTTGAGGGAGATTACATTACACAAGAAGGAAATCATAGGACATATGTATTGAATCTCCAGTGCTAATGCTTTCACCAGAAAACATGTTCAGATATAAACGGTATCGTCAATTAGCACCATCTGCGGTGATTAGCCCATTATTAGCAGCAAGCCAAGCAGGTCTAACATATATACCGGTGCTGACTGGGCCGGCGGTGACCAGCTTGAAGAGGCCATAGAGGGCCAGCTTGCTCTCGTTCACGGTTGTGTCAGGCATCGCCTTGGTCTTCTGTGTGTACTGGTCAAACACGTCATGAAGAACCAGTCAGCAAGTAGCATCTTGTTGAGTTGCTTTTTTTTATAGCTTCACCTGTTGTTAACAGGTCTCCATCAGTCGCTTGTCCACATCAACCACGTCTGCTGGCACCAACTATCATGACTAATTATTGGCAAGGACCCCAAGTTGTCTATTTAACAACAATTTCAGTGGTAACATTTTCTATTAAAGATGCTTTCCGCTGCCTTCCTTGAATTGCTCACTTGTGCATTTCTCCAATGTTCAGATTTAGAAATCACAAGAGTTGTTAAGAGCAATTATTGGGTTGGTACGGGGAGCAAGAGCGGTGCTAACCAGCCATAAGGTGTGTATAGCAAGAGCTTCCCCTAGCATTCCCCAAATCTGGCCTCATCTACATCCATTACAAACCAGGTGCGTTGCGCTTAATTTGGTTCTCTCCCTTGTTCTCTTGTCAATATACTTAGTTGTACTGCTAGAACTATCACCCTAACTGGGCAGATGCAAAATAATTAGTTTTGTCCATTACAGACGAGCAGGTGTTTGTTCTTTGGTTCTGTCCAAAAAGGAACAACAAGGACATCTCCAGCTGAAGATTAAATCCAGCTACTTGTCATCAACAACAAGCTAGCATACTCTCGGTCATACCTGGGCTCCATGAGAGTCCAGGATCTGTACGATTAAGCTTCAATTACAACAACACCAGCTGAGCACCAGGTCTCTTTGTTTTTCTGCGACGATCTATGAAACTGTTCTGATGGTATCAGATTCAGACCTGCACAAGCAGATCGCCAAAATCGATTGGATCTAGGCAGGTGCGTCGTCCTTCCCTAAGTTTCTGGCTATCTTAGGTTGTACCAAGAACACTCCCTCCTGCTGTATCTTTTGAAGTTTGCAAACCTATTATACTTTGTAAGTCATGCGTTGGTATTTCTTCCAGTACCATATTCGCAATAAGGCTTTAACCTGAAATAAGACGAGCATCTTAATTTGTGACCAAAGTCTGGCGAGCTAGCGGATTTTAGTCGCCATCCATTGTTTTCCTTGGATTAAAAAAATATCAGGAACCAGTCTATGCTCTCGTTACAGGCGATATACTTAGCATGCATGGGATGGCATATGCTCTTGCATTGAAGATTCACTAACGTGTGAATTTCTAGCCTCCTAACGTCAAATATTCTTGTTATCTGAAGATCTCCTAAACTGAACATGACTGCTGCTTTTAACTAACGTCGTGTTAGTTATGTTATAATATATTGTTTTCTCGTAATTAATGACTCCTAAGATATTATAGCTTTGCTTTCTTATTAATATTCTTGATTCAATACACCATCTTTTCTTGCAGCTTAATCAATAACTCTAGCTCTTTGTTTCTTCATACACCTGGAGATACTGTTAGATAGATGTTAAGAAAAATATGGAAGTAAGCTATCTGGAACTGTCACATTAGCCAACTTTCATGTTGGCGAGCTGGCAGGTATGTCGGTTTGGTACCTCTTTGCCTTACTTTGTCACATTGCCTACTTTCATCATGTTGGCAAGCTGGCAGGTATGTCAGTTTGGTCCGTCGTTGCCTTGGTTACAAGTACAACTTCAACATTTGGGGAATTTTAACTTCAGTTGCTGGCCGAGTTTCACTCGTTCTTGTCAGTTAATGCATTAAGTTTGCTGTAGTTCACTATGGACTAGTCCCGAGTTTTTAAAATTCTCATGGACCTGCCTGCTGTAAGTATTGTTTTGTTTCATTATGTGTGTTAGAGTTAGATAGGTTAACATCATGAAATAAGAGTTTAGGACGAATACGTTGAAAAGTTTAGCTTATTCACTTTTCTATTGTGGTTGGAGACTTTTAAAGTGTATTGGCAAATGCTAGCAGAATACACTAAAGTTTAATTAATACATTATTTACTTCATTCTCAGTGGTCATCCTAATTATATTGAGGAAGAATATACAACTACGCCACCACCCAAATAGTGAGACATTAGCAGATATCAGAAACTAATGGCGGAGATTGTGATTCTTCTAGCCATTGAAAAGATTGGAATTGCCTTAACAAATGGAGCAGCTAACCAGGCCAGTGCACTGTTTGTGATGTACGGGAGACAACTACTAGAGTTACAGCGCAGCATGGACCGTGTTGTGAGGGAGCTTCGTGTAATGCATGATTTTCTCTGTCAAATGGACATTCGAAACCGCAACAAACAAGCATATGAGAGCTGGTTGGAGGAGGTACGGAAAGTAGCACATCTGATGGAGGACATGGTGGATGGGTATTTGTATCTAGTTGGTCAGGAACATGATATAGGATGTTGCTTTTACTTGAATACAGGATTCAAAAAACCAAGATATTTGCTTTCTTTGAACAGGATAGTTTTCAATGTGAAGGAAATAGAGAAAGACCTTTCACACTTGTCAGAGACAAAAAACCGTTGGGTTCCCGTGAATGATGGTGATACTAGCAACTCAAATTACATTGTCAAGATGTCCCAAGATCTTGCAACCATCTCAGGCTCCCTTGATGAAGATCTAGTGGGGGTGGAGAAAAAAAGAGAAATACTTGAACAATGGTTGGCAGGTGATGATTTGCAATGCTCGGTGATAGCACTACTTGGAATGGGAGGACTTGGTAAAACTGCTTTAGCTGCAAATGTCTACAAGAATGAGAGAGAAAAATTTGAATGCCATGCTTGGGTCTCCATCTCTCAAACATATTCTAAAGAGGATGTCTTTCAGAAAATAGGCAAGGAACTTTCCAGGGGTAAAGCCAGTGTTCTGTCCAACACTACGGATATGGACATCACATGCCTTGAAGAGAAACTGAAGGAATTTCTGGAGCAAAAAAAATATCTGATCATATTAGATGATATTTGGACTCCAGAAACACTTGCTGATTTATCCAGGGTGCTTATTCATAGTGGTAAGGGCAGCAGACTTATATTCACAACAAGGGAACACCATGTTGCTACACTTGCTCCTCGAGGACATATCTTAACACTGGAAGCTTTAGCAGAGGACAAGGCATGGGATCTTTTTTGTAAGAAGGCTTTTCCATGGGATACAAATCATGAATGTCCTGCAGAGTTGAAACCTTTGTCAAAGAAAATAGTTAGTAGGTGCAAAGGCTTGCCTCTTGTTATTGTGTTAGTTGGCAGCCTGCTGCGTGCGCGTGAGAATACGGTGGGAGAATGGAGAAGGATAAATGACCAGCTGAGTTGGGAGCTAATTAATACTCAGAGTCTTGGTCACGTAAGGAATGTTTTGCATCTGAGCTTCATCTACCTTCCAACACACTTGAAAAGTTGTTTCCTATACTGCAGCTTATTCCCCGAAGACTATCTTTTCAAAAGGAAAAAACTTGTGCGGTTATTGATAGCAGAGGGGTTCATCGAGGAGAGGGGTGAAAGCACATTAGAAGAAGTGGCAGAAGGCTATCTAAAGGAATTGATTGACAGAAGCATGCTACAACTTGTCGAGAAAAACACATTTGGTAGGATAAAGGGATTCAGGATGCATGATATTTTACGTGAATTGGCAGTTGATTTGTGCAAGAAGAATTGTTTTGGTGTTGCATATGAGGATAAGTGCGAGCGCTCTCTTGAGTCGGATGTGCGTCGATTGGTACTACACAAACTAAAGGATAATCATCAGCCAATTTCTAGTATGTACCAACTTCGTACTCTGATTACACTGGACAAAAGCATTCCATCATCGACTTTACTACCTCCATTATGTGAGAAGTCAAGATATATGACAGTGCTAGAATTAAGTGGTCTGGCTATCGAGAAGATTCCAGATGCAATTGGAGATCTTTTTAATCTCCGCCATTTGGGTCTGCGTGGTTCAAAGGTGAAGATGCTCCCAAGATCCGTTGAGAAGCTTTTAAATATGTTGACGCTGGACCTTTGTCGAACTGACATACACGAGTTGCCTACTGGAATTGTGAAGTTGAAGAAGCTCAGACACTTATTTGCTGAGAAAACAGTCGATCCAAATGGGAGAGAATTTAAATGGCGCAGTGGTGTATGTATGAACAGTGGTCTTGGAAATCTAACAAACTTGCAGACGCTACAAGCATTAGAGGCACAAGATGAGTCTGTTAGACATTTAGGGGAGTTGCGCCAACTGAGAAGCTTGAGGGTGTGGAATGTGAAGGGAATCTACTGTGGACGCATCAGCGATTCTCTAGTTCATATGCAATACCTGTCCTACTTGGATGTGAATGCAAGTTCTCAGGATGAGGTTCTCTTGTTAGATGTCTGCCTGCCAAACCTGCAAAAACTAACTTTGAGAGGGCGCCTAGCCGAAGGGGCGTTGGATGAGTCTCCTCTCTTCCAAGATGTTGGGGGGCAGAACTTGCATAGATTGTCTCTATCGTGGTCACAACTGAGAGAAGACCCCCTGCCATCCCTTTCCCGGCTGTCAAATTTGACGCAAGTACAACTTGTCAGAGCATACAATGGAGAGCAGCTGACATTTCTCATGGGGTGGTTTCCCAAGCTAAAGCTTCTCTATCTATGCGACCTACCTAATCTAAATCGGCTAGAGGTAGAAGAAGGTGCCATGGTGAGCCTGGAAAGTTTAATTCTAGTCAATCTCAGCAGCATGACGGAGGTCCCACGTGGCATTAACTTCCTCACGTCCCTCCGGTATCTAACCTTCCGCGAAATCACCAATGACTTCTTCACATCTCTGCGCCAGTGTTCTGCAATTCGAGGGAAGTGGCGGTATACTCTCCGAGATTGACCTGCTACTCTCGTCAGGAAACGTGCATATACTGATGTACGTGAGTTATCGCCAATTAACTAGTGTACCTTTACTTGCTTCCTTCCCTGTCTGTAATCGTACTAGTTTTAACATTTTGTTATGTGATATGGTGTTGGCTATGCAGGTCACCTGCCGGAAGGAAGGAATGAAGATGCTTCACCAACGAGTTAAGGCGGCCTTGGATCGATCTCACTCAATGCTGCTGATCTGCTGTACACTCCGGGTTTCCTCCGCTGTTCCGGAATGTCCAACCGTGCGTCTCAATATGCACACAACAGTGCTGCTGCTGTTTCAGAATGTACTAGCTAGTGCACGTCCTCAGCTTTTGCTGCTGCTGCTACTGCCTGCGTTTACTATTGCTACTGTGTTCGTGTGATCATGTGCTTGCCAGCTGTTATTATAAGATGACAGTTAGCGGGAGACGGCGAGTGGGTTGTGTTTCCATATTCAAACTAATTTACGTATTGCTATTTCTGTGTGCTTATTGTAATTTGTAAGACTAAGACTGATTCGTGTTTCCTTTTCCAGACTATTTTCCTTTGCATTACATGTGTACTTATATTCATGTGTGCTATTAAATAGAAGCCTTGGTTTGTGCTTTGTAATGCCCAGGTATTCATTTCCCTTTTATTCAAGAAAACATGTGCTTGTGATTCATTGCTGCTCAGGTATTCATTCTCACTGTCATATGGTTGTCCTGTCTCTGTAAATACTTGATGCTGTAATCTGAATGCTACGCTTCTTGTCATGAAAAGGAAGGGATTTGATGATCTCAACCAAGCTTCAAGCTTCAAGCAGCGATTCGACCTTCTTGATGCAGTTATCATAGATATTTAAACTGTTGTTTCAGTTATGGGCAGGAAGCATTCTGTAAGCGTAGATATTGGTTTCGGCTTTTTAGCACCCTCGTAAGGGCAAGTCTAACCGATCCCTTATAAGTTAGCGGAGTATATACCTTACTGGAGTATATATACTCCACTAAAATTTTGTCGCACCTAGCCGATTCCCTAAAGTTAGTGGAGTATAACTAAATTTGCACAAATTCAATCAAATTTGAACTGAAAGATGATGCATTTAAACATAAGCTCAACACATAAAGTTCTCATGACCGAACATTAAACATAAATTTAAACTAAAATTAAACTTAAACTACTTGCGGCCGAAGTGGAGGTCCAGTGAATCCTTCAGTGTGAGGCCACTGTCAAAGAGAGCTGGGTCCGGGCAGTGCCGTCGTCCTCGTCGCCGGGGAAGATGATCCGCCACTCCTCGACGCCGATCTCGTCGTCGCCTCCCACCTCGCCGCCCTCATTGTCGGAGATGACGATAACTTCACTATCATTGGCGGCGAAGATTGCCCACTCCGCCTCCACTAGCTTCGGGTACTGCTGACGAAGGTCATCCATGTAGGCCTCGTCGGCGACCTCGGCCTTGAGGCGCTCCCTCGCCTCCTTGTCCTCCCGCACCATCCGAGCGTACACGACCCCCGGCTCCGACGGGATGAGGTCGAACGGATGCTTGCCGATGGGACAGTTTAGCCTCGTCTTGCTGCCGTGGAACCGGACCTGCCACCGGTCGTATTCCATGGATGTGAGTTTGACGGTGTGGAAGGAGCCGACCCACTTTCGCGTGTGGGTCTCGCGGTCGGTGATGTCCACGATCGCTGCCGGATGCCCATGTAGTTCCTCGTCGGCGGCCGCGGCAGAGGGAGGTCGGGGAAGTCCGAAAAACACATGGGGGGCGCGACGGTGGGCGAATCGACGCAGCGGCGGCGGCTAGAGGAAGCGCCCATCAGACGACGACCCGCCGGCGTGGCGGCGCGGATCCGCGTTGCGGATTGGCGAAGGGGACGACGGCCACCACATCCGTCCATCAAGGAGGAGGGAGGGCAGTGGATCAGAGCAGGGGGCGCGCCGGCAGCGGAGCGATGGGGAGAAGAGGAGGCGGGGGAGAGGAAGTGAGAGTGGGGATTTTTTACTCGGCCGCCGCGAGTGGGAGTAAATATGAGGAGAAGATCTGGGATGGACTAATTTTTTTACTCCACTAACAGTTAACAGTTATAAGGGATCGACTAGGTGCGGTTTAGAGGAGAAAAAAGAGCCAAATATATCCCCTTATGATGGGATAAGGGATTGGTTAGAGTTGCCTAAGGGGATTAAGTTTTAGGGGATCTGTTTTTTTTTAGAAAAGGAGGATGACCCCCGGCCTCGAGGACTTTACAAAGTGTTACAAACAATATGCCTGAATCCGCCGTCTAGGCAACATATGCCACTACTCCTATCCAAATGATGAGGGGGTGCTAGCTGGGCCACTACCCAGACCACTCACCTAAACCTAACATCAATAGCCGGAATCCCCAGCCTAGCCACATACCGGGCCTGGGGCATAAACCGGTCTGACGCACTCACAAGTGTCGTCGCCGCCATCTTCCACTGGTCCGTCTTCAGAGCAAATTGAAGTTCCAACCTTGGCAGGTTCCTCTGCCATCGACGCCACCATGACGCCAAATAACGACCACCACATACGCTAGTCCATCTCCAAGCAGATGGAGCGCTACCACAAGACGAAGATCGGCGGTAGAATAGATGGAACGCCGCACACATTGCCGCCGCCAAACACCTCACACGCACCACAAAGCACCCACCGTGCTTTCGGGAACCCCAGGCGACGCCTTCAAGAAGGAGCGCGACGAAGGTACGACGCCGTCGCCCGCAAGGGGAACTAGAGCTTTCGCCCAAATGAATAGCACAGCGAGAGACGGGATAGGACCTCGACAAGGCCTCCAAGAAGGGAACCGACGCCCACAAAGGCGCCGCCATTGTCGTGGCCTCCACCGACGGCCAAGGGTTTCCCCCGATCCCGCCCCCGTCCCATCCACCCGGCTAAAGACCTGGCCAGGGGAGCGCACGCAGCCGGAGAAGGCGTTAGATGAAGAAAAGTTTAATCTCTAAAATATTTGGGAAAGTTTTATGATATCTGCTAGATAAAAAAATCTTTAATTTTTTTGACCTTTTGGAGAGAAATTTTGGACATTTAGTACCACGGATCTTCTAGAAATGCTCTTATCAACTAAGCCACATAATCCTGTTTTTACTGAATACCATCCGAATTGTCGACCCATTTTGGTGAGTTGCTCTCGACGGGGATATCAAAGCTTGGCAAATTAAACTAGTGTTTTTTTTGCATTTGAGTTGTTCGAACCTTTTTAAAAGGAAAATAGTATCCAGTAAATATATACTCCATCCGTTTCTAAATATTTGTCTTTCTAAAGATTTCAACAAGTGACTATATACGGTGTAAAATGAGTGAATCTACACTCTAAAATATGTTTATATACATTCGTATGTGATATTCCATTTTAAATCTCCTAAAAGACAAATATTAAGGAACAGAGAGATTATTAGAGTTGTGCATGCCAAGTAAATTAAATTAAAAGTTATTTATTCTACAATTTATGTTTTCTCTATTTGACAAATTTAACCACACGAGATACCACGGTCGCCGATCCAACTCGAGGAGAGGCCAGAGGGCCGTCGGTGCCAGCGCAAGGCCTCCAGGTTAGAACTGGTGATCAGTCACCGCCAAAGCTACGACAAACACCATGAGCACCCACCGCCCCTCCCCTCCCCTCCGCTACCCACATAGCCAATACAGACGCCACCAGCATTGTCGCTTTGCTCACCATAGAGTCAATCACCGCAAAAAAAAATCTCCGCAACCTCACCATGGGGGGTCACTGCGACATCCAAAGCCATGCACCCCACCACGCAAACTTACGTTACGACAATCACCCACTGACAGAGGGACAAAAACATCTCCTTTTACAAGCCCTGCATCCAGCCAACCTCTCAGAGGTCAGAGAGAGGTCACCCTAACGATGACGCACGAGAGGCAGATCTGCGCGGCGACCAAGAAAGAGGGGTGCCACAGCCCACCTGGCCGCAACACCCACACCCCGGTGCCCACCATCCCGATGTTCGTGCGAGCAAGGGCGCCGCAACCACCAACCACAACGCTCGAGCGGAGCCATCACACAGAGGGAGATACCGCAAAGCCCACTGGGCATGGATCCAGGACGACAATCACCCATCCCCGGAATCTGGGGCGAGCTCCCATGGGCAGTGGCACGCAAGGACAAAGGGAAGGCACAGAGGCGGCAAAGGGACATGGAGTAGAGAAGGCATGGAGAGGGACCCTCGCCGCCGTCGTCAGCAGTGGGGAAGGATATAGGAAAGATGGGGGACAACACTAGATCAGAGTCGCCCCGAGTCGCCTTGGCGAGGCGATGAACCACAAGACAGTTCTATATTAGAAGGGTTTTAGATCCTTAATTATAAGTCTGGGCCTGTAGAAATTTGATTGCTTCATAAAAAAGATACTCCCTCCGTTTAGGTGTGTAAGGTGAAAACCAAATAATCTCAAAACACTTAGGCACGGTACATTAACTCACTCTTCTTTTATTGTTTGGTGACATATTAATCAATAAGAAATATGGGCCGTGCATGCATTTAATAACTTAAGACTAACAAACATGACATGCAGTGGTTAGTTCATTGCATGCAATGCTATTAATTAGAAAAAAATATTAAGTTCTCTTGTTTTTCCCTTTGCCTTGGTCACGGTGCACAACCTACACCTAGATGGAGGGAGTAGAAAATAAAGATTTTTGGCCGCTTCACCTTTCTATCTTACTTTAGAGGCTTCTTTTTTAGGTGATGTTTTCGTCGATTACGAGGTGTTTGTGAATGTAAGGTATGATGCCCGTTGAATGTCTCGGATGTGCTCATAGGGATGATGTGGACGAGTGTGGGTTTATAAGATAAGTGTATGTGCATGTATGCAAGCGTCTGTTTTCAAAGATGCGTCAAAGGTATACAAGCGTTTGTGGTTGTACTGTGTAATTTTTTTTCTTTTCTTTTTGCCAAGATTTGTGTAGCCAGCCAAGCGTGGGTCAACGCTCTACTTCACTCTTGCCCCGACGCCAAGGCCAAAGCTATGTTCTGTTCTGCTCATAAAGTTGGGATGCAGGGAGTAGAAAATAAAGATGTTTGACTGCTTCACCTTTCAATCTTATTTTAAAGGTCTTTTTGATGACGTTTTCGTCGATTATGAGGTGTTTATGATGCCGGTCGAGGGTTTTGGATATGTTCATAAAGATGAAGTGCACAAGCGTGCATTTCATAAGATAGTGTATGTGCGTGTACACTTGTACTGTGTCAAAAAAAGCTTTCTTTTTACTTTTCTTTTTAGCGAGCCAAGCGTGGGTCAACGATCTATTTCACACTTGCAGCGACGACGCCAAGGCCAAGCTTTGTCCTCTTCTGCTCACAAGTTGGGAGCGGAGATACGGTTCTGCCGCCGGCGAGGGTTAGGCTCCTCGTCTCCGGCCAAGCTCCCGCCCCTCCCGCCCGAGTCCCACCCGGCGGTAAGCGAGGCGACGGTGCCTCCCTGCCCGGCGCCCCGGCCAAGTTCCCCCTTGCTCGCCGTGGCCGCCGCGAAGTAGACCCCCGGCGGCGATGACGAGGTAAGCCAACCTGCAGCCAAATACTATGATTTATTCTCCGCGTACATGAGCTTAATCCTCAATTAAGCATTGCCATCTTGAGATAATGGCCTTGAAATCGTCTGATTTGATCTGATGTTTGGATCTACTGAATAAGCGACGAGATGTCAAGTGTGGTACTGCCTATACATACTGTATTCTGTTGTGCCTAGCAGTTAAATTAGAAGACATTTGCGTGATTTAATCTACAGTAATATATTAGTTATGCATTCCTCCTTTATTACGGCAGTAATATATTGATATTCCCTGCCATCCATTGTTTTCACAAAATATCTGGAATTAATTTGCAGAGTAGTTGTTGGTAATCTTGCTCTTGCATAGAAGTTACGATAATGTAGGAAGTCAACATTCCTGTTGTGTGAGGATATCCTTAGGTGAACATGAAGCCTTCTTTTAATTATGTTTCCTGATGACTCCTATGTCATTATAGCTTTATTTTCTTATTCATTTTCATGATCACAGATACATCTTCTTGCAGCTTAATCAACAACATTGTCTATTTGTTTCTTCATACATCTGGGATGCAATTAGATCCTCATTTAGGAAAATTTAGGGCATTTTTTTACCCTCTGATACCCCTATATGGCAGCGGAATATGTATGTTCAGTTTGGTCGAGGGCCACTTATTCTTATCAGTTAATAATACTTAATTGACACAGTTGGCTACAGCAGTCACAAGTGTTCTGAACTTGTACTTTTCCATTGTGGTTGAAGATTTCTCAAGTATTTTGGTAGGTGCTTACTACTAGCTGAGTGGACTAACAGTTTAACTAATACATCATTTATTCCATTTTGCAGTGGTCATTCTGATAATATTGAGGAAAATGTACAACTAGGCCACCATCCAATAGTGGGACATTAGCAATTCACAGAAAGTGATGGCGGAGATTGTGATTCTTCTAGCCATCAAAAAGATCGGAATTGCCTTGGCAAGTGGAGCGGCAAACCATGTCAGCGCGCAGTTTGCAAAGTGCAAGACACAGCTATTGGAGCTACAGGGCAGTATGAGTCGTGTTTGAGGGAGCTTCGCGTAATGCATGATGTTCTCTGTCACATGGACATTCGAAACCGCAACAGTCAAGTATATGACGGCTGGTTGGAGGAGGTACGGAAAGTAGCACATGTGATGGAGGACATGGTGGACGAGTACTTGTATCTAGTAGGACAGAAACATGATACATGGTCTTGCTTTTACCTCAAAAGGGGGTTCAGAAAACAAAGTTCTCTGCTTTCTATGAACCAGATAGCTGTCAAGGTGAAAGAAATAGAGAAAGACCTTACTCACCTGTCAGAGACAAAAACCCGTTGGGTTCCCATGATAAACAACGGGGATAGTGGCAGCACTAATTACATTGTCAAGAGGTCCCAAGATCTAGCAAAAATTTCACGTTCCCTTGACGAAGAAGATCTAGTGGGGGTGGAAAAAAACAGAGAAAAACTTGAGCAGTGGTTGGCAGGCGATGATTTTGGATACTCTGTAATAGCCCTGCTTGGAATGGGAGGTCTTGGTAAAACTGCTTTAGCTGCAAATGTGTACAAGAAGGCAAGGGAGAAATTCCAGTGCCAGGCCTGGATCTCCGTCTCCCAAACTTATTCTAGAGAAGATGTCTTGAAGAATATAAGCAAGGAACTTTTCAAAGATAATGTCAGTGTTCTATCTAAAACTGCAGCTATGGACATCACATGCCTTGAAGAGACAATGAAGAGTTTTCTGGAGCAACAAAAATATCTGATCATATTGGATGATGTTTGGACTCCAGAAACATTTGATGATTTGTCTAGGGTGCTTACTAATAATGATAAAGGTAGTAGAATTATAATGACAACAAGGGAAGGCCATGTTGCTGCACTTGCCTCTCCAGGACACATCTTAACACTAGCAGCTTTACCAGAAGATAAGGCGTGGGATCTCTTCTGTAAAAAAGCCTTTCCAAGAAATACTGATCATGAATGTCCTGTGGAGTTGAAGCCTTTGTCCGAACAAATAGTTAACAAATTCAAAGGCTTGCCCCTTGTTATTGTATTAGTTGGTAGCCTTTTGTGTGTGTGCGAGAAAACTGTGGAAGAATGGAGAAGAATTAATGATCAATTGAGTTGGGAGCTAAATAACAATTCAAGGTTTGATCACATAAGGAATGTTTTGCATCTGAGCTTCATCTACCTTCCAACACACTTGAAAAGTTGCTTCCTGTACTGCAGCTTATTTCCAGAAGACTATCTTCTCAAAAGGAAACAACTTGTACGGTTATGGATAGCAGAGGGGTTCATCGAGGGAAGGGGTGAAAGCACATTAGAAGAAGTGGCAGAAGGCTATCTGAAGGAGTTGATTGATAGAAACATGCTGCAACTTGTTGAAAGGAATAATTTTGGTAGGATGAAAAGATTCAGAATGCATGACATCTTACGTGAATTGGCAGTTGACTTGTGCCAGAAGAACTGTTTTGGTACTATATACGAGGATAAGTGTGGGGGTTCTCTACAGATGGATGGACGTCGATTGGTAATGCATAGAGTGAAGAAGGATATTCAGCAGTCATTTTCTAGCATGCACCACCTTCGAACTGTCATTACACTGGATGGCTGCATGCCATCATTCACTCTACTTCCTCTGCTATGTAACAAATCAAGATATATGACAGTGCTAGAATTAAGTGGTTTACCTATCGAGAAGCTTCCAGATGCTATTGGTGATCTTTTTAATCTCCGCCATTTGTGTTTACGTGATACAAAAGTGAAGGTGCTCCCGAAGTCTGTTGAGAAGCTTTCAAATTTGTTGACACTGGACCTTCATGGATCTGACATACATGAGTTGCCTAGTGGGATCGGGAAACTGAAGAAGCTTAGGCACTTATTTGCTGAGAAAACAATTGACCCAGATTGGAGAGAGATTCAATGTTGCAGTGGTATGTGTATCCCCAAAGGTCTTGGAAATCTAACAAATCTACAGACATTACAAGCATTGGAAGCACAAGATGAGTCTGTCAGACATTTATGGGAGCTGACGCAACTGAGAAGTTTGAGGTTATGGAATGTGAAAGGAAACTACTGTGGCCGCATCGGTGAGTCTCTAGTTCGGATGCGCTATTTGTCCAACCTAGATGTGAATGCAAGTGCTGAGAACCAGGTTCTCTTGTTGAATGTCTGCCTGCCAAGCCTGCAAAAGCTGTATTTGAGAGGACGACTAGCGGAAGGGGCTTTTGAGGAATCACCTCTCTTCCAAGCTATTGGGGGGCAGAACTTGCATGTCTTGAATCTATCTTTATCACAATTGAGAGAAGACCCCCTGCCATCCCTTTCTCGGTTGTCAAATTTGACGCGTCTACAATTCACTAGAGCATACAACGGAGAGCAGCTGACATTTTGCACAGGGTGGTTTCCCAAGCTAAAGATTCTCGTTCTAAGAGACATGCCTAATCTGAATCGTCTAGAGATACATCAAGGTGCCATGGCGAGCCTGGAAAGATTAGTCTTAGCCAACCTCAGTGGTATGATGGAGGTGCCACCTGGCATTGAGTTTCTCATGCCCCTCCAGCGTCTGGTCTTCCAGGAAATCACCAATGACTTCTTGACATTGTTGCGTGAGTGTTCTGCAATTCGAGGGGCCCATGCGGTGTATTCTCTCCGATATTGAAATGCCCAGACTGGTTTGGAAATGTGTATGTACATAAGTAAGCAGTAGCTTCTAATTTGCCAACTAGTACCAGTGTACCACTACTTTCTTTCTCCCTTGCCTCTTATTGTCTTCTACAATGTGTTGATGTGATCTGATGTTGGTTATGTAGGTCACCGGCGGAAACAAAGATGCTTCGCTATGAAGTTCATTATAGTAGATCAAGGAAAAAGGAGTATCCGATTCCAGTGTTAGTGTACGCTCGTGCTGCTGCTGATTGTGCATACTTTCCGGGTTTCCTCTGCCTTTATTCAAGACGCACCATTTGTTGCTTGTTCCACCTCCGCCACTGTTCGTGCCATGGTGTGCTTTTCCTTGTCAAGTGTGACAATCTTTCGTATTGGTTTGTTCTGGTTGTGGCTAAAGGCGAGTGTTGTTTTCATATTCAGACTAATTTTTACATTACCTGTTTGCACTGTATACTGCTATTTCGTGTGCATTCTTGTTGTGAACATATTCCAGCCGTGTCTGTTAAATAAAAGACTTAGTTTGCAATTCTTAGTTATTGCTCAGGCATTCATTTTTATTGTCACTATGGTTGTTTCCTGTCTGTTTTATTGCTAGCCTTTCTGTGTCCCGTTTTATATCTCTTATTTTGGACATCTGTGAATGCTGTTCCTTTGTTGGATTACGTTCCTTGTTTTCTTGAGGAATATGCAGTGAAAATGTTTTGAAAGGCCACGGCATGTTTATGCATGTCCTTAAGATTTCCCTTTTTAAAATCGTGAACACGCGAAGGAGGCGATGGGTGAGCTGATGTAATCAAACTACTTTCTACTCCTAGATGATATGGGGAGTTGCAGTTCAAGCTGTACCAAACCACTTTCTGCCTCATTCAGCAGCGATGATTGGAACTGACCATTTCCATGAAGAAATATATTAATCAAGGCATAAGCTAGGCACGATTCATTCAGCAGCTTGATGTATGTAAGATTGGTCTCACTAAATTGTCCCTTGGTGCTTATTGTTTCATTAGATCACAGGACATGCATGTATCATTAGATCTCAAGCGCTAGCTGGCTGATGATTTCATCAGAAAACATACTGTATTTAGTTAGCAACAGTATGCCGCTGTTTACTGGGCCAACGGCGGACGGCTTTGCTCTTGTTCCTAGTTGTGTACGTCCTGATGACACATATGATTAGCAACAGTATGTCTGCATATTCCTCATGCTCCCACTCAAAAACCAGCAATTAGCATTGTTTTAAGCTACTTCCTCTGTTCCAAATTATAAGATATACTCTAGTTGTTCCCTACAGTTATATATAAGAAGAAATTTGCCACTGTACTTCTGATATATATTGCTCAGATTTCACTCTATGACTCATGACACATATGATGGCTTCCTTTCCGTCGTTATTCTGACATAACTAGCTATCTTTGACAGGTAATAGTCCCTGCATCTTGTTAGCTGTATTACTGATGTTGTGCATTATTTATCCCTGTGCTGTCACCACACATTTCGAATCTGAAAGGGTCACCCTTGATCCTGAATACATTATACATGTTTATTTATCTGCTACCTACTCC
This sequence comes from Triticum urartu, assembly GCF_003073215.2. Taxonomy (NCBI): domain Eukaryota; kingdom Viridiplantae; phylum Streptophyta; class Magnoliopsida; order Poales; family Poaceae; genus Triticum; species Triticum urartu. The sequence continues at coordinate 20,122,624 of NC_053028.1, forward strand.
TGTCAATAACAGACCTCTCACAAGGATAATTTGAATAGGCCCATGTAGACCCGTCTTTTATTTTCTTTCGTTATGATTTCCAAGTCAACAGATGATGGCTTATAGATTGATATTTGACTTAACAAAGCTGAAAGTCTGTAAAGAGTTTCTCATTACTCTAGTTGCATAATAGGAATCCTGAAGCGCTCACGGCGTGATGTTGAGCCTGCATGATCTTTAGTAATATACGACTGATATTTGATTTCTACATTGCACACCTCTTAATTAGTTAATCAGTTAGTTAGGGGATGCGTTCATGTCACTCAGAAAAAAATATTGGGGGGAAATCTTGAAACACCTTCCCTGTTATTCCTCTCAGGTTGCCAGCAATCATATCCTGGGTCAGCACAAACGAGCTCTCCGGTCAAAATTCTGAAGTAAGCAAACGTTCTGCTTGTGTTGTGGCAAATCAACACCGAGTTTCAGTCGAAATTAACCGAATTTGGCTCAGAGAAGTGTGAGTACATACTAAAATGAGATTTCCACCATAATTGTTATTGCAGGTGCTTGGTAGCTGGATTGAACAGAGATGGAGTACTGCCAATCCATTAATAGGCAACAAAGTGAACAAGAATTTGTGCTGGTAACATAACTCTTCCTTTGGATTGATGGGTGCTCTGTCAAAGTAATTTCCGTTAGGTCTCTGTATTTATGCAACTTAGTTTGTTGCTAGTAGGTTGGCTACTGCACTACCCAGGCTTATCTATTACACCCAATATACCCACATATTGGATGTAATGACGTCTTATATTATTGGGACAGAGGGAGTATTAATTAACAGTGGATGGTTCAGAAGCCCTTGTAAGCTTCCATGCCACTGCTCCTTGTGATCAAAATACAGCAGACGTTCTGTATAAGCATATGCTTAAATTCTAAAGACGTTGTCATCGATGTCGTTTCCAAACCTTCAGAATGTCTGAATGTTCTCCTATAGAGTGCCTGGGTGAAAACAACATATGAAGCCAGAGCCCCATAGGCCATAGGGAACATCAAACAACGTATGGCTATGCTCCAAGCAGAGTACTAAAGCACGAGTACTTGCTCGCACATGGGATGCGCTATCAAAAAAAAAGGTATTACAGTGGAGGAGGCAGTCGATCAGCTCATGTAACAAGAAGTTTTCCAGGGGTCAATGAGCTCAAGTAACCGTCTGTGAGCATAATACTTTCTAGATGATGCATGGAGAGTTGCAATAGAAGCTAAACCAAAATACTTTGTACATAATTTTCTAGAGCTGAACGAAAATAGTTTCTAAATAATATGCTAGAACTGAAGGAAAATTCTTTCTAGATAATATGCTAGAGAATTAACTTAGAAAACTGGGGGTAGCCTCATACACCCTTTCCCAACAGAAATATGCAGACTTTCGACATAGATATATTAATCGAGGCATAAACTGAAGTTGCACGTCCGTGCATGCATGTATCACTAAGCTTAGTTACACACAGACTTCAAACATAATTACCCACGACAGTAAGCTTGACAAGTACGTACTACTTACCAATCAACTATGCTTATGACCACATACATTTGCACCAACATTGATTGTGCTTTGGTAGCCTAGCGAGTGGATTCAGCAGAAGCCTCCACAAGATGCCGGTTCACCTTGGTGGCATAGTCCAGTCATAGCTTCCTCCTTGGATTTCCCTGTGGGCCACATAAAAATTTGCCGAAACTTGTGTGCATGTCAGTCTCGTGTTCACCCATAAAACAACGAATACTAGGGTTTTATGGATTTGAAAAACTAGAAGGAGTTGACGCCTTCCAAGCATCCTATTTGGCCTTCTCCATGTTGAAAAACCTGGGATGGTCCGAGAGATAAGATTGGACTACATGGTTAGGCGTGATAAACCGACAGTGAGAAAGAAAGCGAGATTCAGAAAGGTGATGCATCTCAGAGAAAGAAGTACAAGAGCAGTATGTATCTCACTTTGTTCCTTGGAGCTTGAAGGAGAATACACACAAAGAAAATCATAGTACATGTATCATTAAATCTCAAGTGCTAATGCTTTCATCAGAAATCATGTTCAGATTTAAAGAGTATCATCAGTTAGCACCATGTGCAGCAATTAACCCATTATTAACAGCAAGCAGGCCTGATATATTTACTGGTGTGTTGACTGGGCCGACAGTGACCTGCTTGAAGCGATCATAGAGTGCCAGCTTGGTCTCGTTCGTGGTTTGTGTCAGGCAGCGTCTTGGCCTCCTTTGTCTGTGTGTACTCCTCAAAATTCCTACCCAAGAACAACCAATCAGCAATTCGCATCTGGAGTTGCTCATTTTGAATATGTAGCTCCAACCTGTTAATAGGTCTCCATCAATTTGTTCATATCAAACATCTCTGGCGGCACCAACTATACATGACTATTTGGCAAGGACCCCAAGCTGTCTATTTAAGAACAATTTCAGTGGTGAGTCATGAAAGATATAAAGATAAATATACTAGGATGACAACATTGTATACCAAAGACGCGTCCTGCTGTCTTCCTTGAGTTGCTCACTTGTGTGTTTCTTTTATCCTAAGTATAGATTAAGATATCTGAAGAGTTGGTAAGAGCAATTACTGGGTTGGTAAGAGGAGACTAAACTTAAGAGACTGAGTATTTATGTTTAAAGAGTTGGTAAGAGCAGTTACTGTGTATGTAAGTTTAAAGAGCGTGAGGATCACAAGAGCTTCCGCTGGTTCTGGTTGGCTTCAGCAGCAAGACTAGGGACCCCAAATCTGGCTGGATCTACATCGATTACAAGCCAGGTGCGTTGCCATTAATTTGGTTTTGTCCCTAATTCTCTTGTCAATATCGCTAGTTGTACTACTAGAACTATCACCCTAACTAGGTAGATGCAAAAATAAAGTTTTGATTGCCATTACAGGACAGTAGGTGGTTGTTCTTTGGTTCTTAAAAAACAACAAGGATTTCTCAATTTGATGATTAAATCCAGTTTATCATCGACAACAAGCTAGCACACTCTCGGTCATACCATGACTCAATGACAACAGTTCTGGATCTCTACGATTAATTTTCATTTACAAGACTAGTGGAGCATGAGGTCTCTATGTTTTTCTACGAGGATCCATGAAACTATTCTGATGGTATCAGATTGAGGACTGCACAAGGGAGTCACCGGGATCATTGGATGTACGCAGGTTCGTCTTCCTTCCATAGTTTCCTGGCTATCTTAGGTTGTACTTAGAACAATCTCCCTCTGCGAAACCAAAACCATTCCTGAAGCCTATTATACTTTATGAGTCCTGCAATGGGATTCCTTCCAGCACCATTTGCACAATAAGATTTTATTCTGGAAAAAAGACAAGTGTCTTAATTTGTGACAGCGTGAGGCAAGGTCTGGTGAGCTAGCGGATTTTAGTTGCCATCCATAATTTCCCTTGGTTTAATAAAATATCAGGAATCCATCTATGCTTGTTACGGGGGATATACTTAGCATGTGATGGACATATGCTCTTGCATTGAAGATACACTGACATGTGAATTTCTTGCTTCCTAAAGCCAAACATTCTTGTTATTTGAAGTTATCATAAAGTGAACATGACTGCTCCTTTTAATTATGGTCATATTATTTATGGTATAATATATCATTTTTTCCTAATGACACCTACAACATGACAACTTAAATGAGACATGAGGGTGAGGTCCAACAATCTTTCTACACAGCCACCGGAGCCCCTACGTTGCTCCCAGGTGAAAGGATCGAAGCGGTCAAACTAGAGAGGTGTTGGGGGGGGGGGGGGGGGGGGGGGGGGGGGGTGGATTTGAGGATAAGTGTGGATAAAAATAAGTTCTCTAAATATGCAACTATGTGAGAACCACCTATATGGTGTCAAAACTATGATGAAGCGTCGCTGACCCCCATACACTGGGGGTCCACGGTATTTGTATTGATTGTTTCTTGAGTTAAAAGGTTCAATTGAAGATCTCCTTCAGCCATATATAGAGATGAATACAACTTAAACAACCTGCTATCTCCTAACAAACCCAATGTGGGCCGCAACACATGCGTCGCGACATTATGTTTAACACTCTCCTGTTTTTTGATACGCAAGTTTAGATTACGCTTAAACTCTTCAAAGGTCTTGGAACCAAGGCCTTTGTAAATCCATCTACAACTTGATCTTTGGAAGGAATGAAAGGAATGTCCAACTCTTTACTAGCAACCCTCTCTCGTAGAAAATGATAGTCAATATCAATATGTTTGGCCCTTGCATGAAACACAGGGTGAGTTGATAGATATGGAGCACAAAAGTTATCACACCAAAGACATGGGGTTTGTATGTGATGTATGCCAAGCTCCTTGAGCATGGATCTGACCTAGATAATCTCTGGTGTTGCATTTGCTAGTGCTTTACATTCTGCTCCAGTGCTTGATCTTGAAACTGTTGCCTATTTCTTTGCACACCATGAGATCAAGTTAGGTCCAAAAAATATTGGAAATCCACCTGTTGACCTTCTATCATCCAAGCATCCTGCCTAGTCAGAGTCAGAGACGACACTAACAAGAGTACAAGATGACTTGTTGAGAGTTAATCCAACACTCAATGTACTCTTTACATATCTCAATATGCGCTTGGCCATTGTCCAATGAGATGTGGTTGGTGCATGAAGGAATTGACACACTTTATTGACTGCAAAGGAAATATTAGGCCTAGTGAGTGTCAAGTACTGGAGTGCACCTACTAGACTTCTGCACCTAGTGCCATCCTCTTGATTCAAGGGTTCACCCTCTACAAGAGAGAGTTTTCTCTGAACTAGACAATGATGTTGATGATGGTTTACAACCTTGTAGGCCAGCTTTACTCAATAGATCAGTTGCATATTTCTCTTGGGAAAGATGAAGTCCACCTTCTTTCATTTTCTTAACTTCAATGCCAAGGAAAAGAAATGCATCTTTAAGAGCAAATTCTGAGTTCAAATCTTTCAAAATTGTTGTTAGTGCTTCATTTGAGGAACTGTTAACAATGATGTCATCAACATATAGAAGTACAAAGATGGATGTACGTGACTAGTTATAAATGAACAATGATGTATCAGATTTTGAGGGGGGAAAACCAAGTGTTTGTAACATAGAGCTTAAACGAGAGTACCATACCCTTGAAGCTCGTTTCAATCCAGAGAGAGACTTATCAAGCCAGCACACATGAAATGGTTTGCTGTTATCTTCAAACCCAGGAGGTTGCCTCGTGTAAACTTCCTCTTCCAGAACACTATGAAGAAACACATTCTGTACAGTCTAAGATTCCATCCTCTAGACACAGCAACAGATAAAACAAGACGAATTGTGGCAGCTTTAACAACATGACTGAAAGTGTCCTCATAATCTATGCCATACCTCTGCTCGAACCCTTTTGCAAAAAATCTAGCCTTGTAACGATTTATGGTACCATCTGTTTGCAGTCAATCACATTTTTACCTAGATGTGAAGGAACCAGATGCCAAGTGTTGTTTTTGTGAAGAGCATGAACTTCTTCATCCATAACCTTTTTTCCATTTTGGATCAGCAAGGGCCTCATTGACAGTGCGTAGTTCTCCTGTAGAAGTGTTTGAAATAGCCAAACCATGCACAGTTTTATAGTTAGTTGCATGTATAGCACTTGTTTGGAGACGTGTACGAGGCGGTGCAGCAGGTGTATGCGTGTGGAAGATCCAGCGTCCTGTTGTACACAAGAATCAACAGATCCACTTGATCCACTCGATCCCCAGGAGGAAGAGCAGCCTGCGCCCACCGGATCCTTTGTGGCAGATGAGAGGGACGCAAAAGATCCGGGCGAGTTGGCCGGATCTGGATCGATACACGAACTGGGCCCTCCTGGCATGGGCGTGTCAGGGCACGTGGACCGCATGGAGTAGATGCGAGGGACCGGCGCGTAGCACCCGGTCATTGGGTCCCGTGTGGTTGGGCTGTCCCCTTGTGGAGTTTGGTGCGACCCGCCACCAGGACGCGTGCTCATCTTGGGCAGCACTGATGTGGTGAGCAAGGAAAGAGTCATTTTCCAACCTCAAATCTTCATGAGACCATTTCAACTTCTCAAGCTCTTGCTTCCTTTTCATAAACTCAAAAGTAAGCTTATGGTCTATGAAAATGCCTCATGACAAGAGGAAAGTTCCTCAAACTTAGACTTCAGAAGTTCATGCTCATTAGTCAAAGTTAATTTGGTTCTTTTCCATTTCCATGATTAGCAAGTGTTCATGCGTTTCAGTTGTCTTTTGTTGCTTAGCAAGTGATTTTTATTGCGCATAGCAGTTGAGGCAAGCTTAGAGTCGCTAGGCTTCAAGTTATCTAAAAGTTCGTCATCACTTGAGTCAAAGGAAGGTTTATTTGAAGATACCTTTGCGGCCTTTTCCATGAAGCAGTAAGAAGGACCATAGTCCTCACTATCAGCATGTCTATCATTGTTGTTTAAGAAGGAACGATGAGCAGAAGATGCAGCGAGGGCAATGCCGACAATAGCTTATTCAGAGTTAGAGTCCTCGCTAGATTTAGTTTTAGATTTCTCGTTGGAACCAGAAGCTTCTTCTTTGAAGTCCATCTCTTTGCCCATGTAAGCATGCACCTTGCATAAGTTTTTTCGTTGAAGACTCTGAAGATGAGCTTTCCTTCTTCTTGGAATTTTTTCTTCTTATCAGAATTGCCAGCTTTGCTCTTGCTCTTGGTTTGCTCTTAGCTTCAATTTACCATTGAGGACAAATACGGATGAAGTGGCAGTGTTTCTGCATTTGAACCATTGACTCTTTTGCCATCAGCTAAAAGGTGTTTACCATGGTGCATTTTTGGAGTCATTCTTCCTAAATCAAGGCGAGGAGCCAAGATATCATTTGGAGATACAATGTGAAAGTCTGTCCTCTGATGGATCACCATCCCCAGGTGGTGTCTGATGGAAGCATAGCTCTAGGGAACTTGCTCACAATGAAATTTCCATCCACCAATTCAACTCCATAACCCTTCAAAAGTAGGACTTGTGACTTTAATCTTTAGAAAAATTATTCTGGGGTCTCTCCATCTTCTCTCACAAACAAGTTGAGCTCTTGCTTAAGCAACTCCAACTTTGAAATTTGAATGCCGCCATCACCATCAAACGTGACATTGAGACAATCCCAGTTTTCCTTTGTGGTCTTGAAGAGCGCAATGGAATTTGTGTACCCGTCGATCACGGATTTTCGAATCATGTCAAGGGGTGTAGCATTGAGTTGATAGTCAACAATTTCCCTTGCTGTGAGGTTGCTTGGATCTTAAGTGTCGAAACCAAAGATGACGACACTCCACAATAGTGTTGGCACCGCGAACATAAGATTCCATAGCAGGTTTCCATTTAGCAAATTTAGTAGTCCAAAGTGTCTGCTGGAAGGTATGGTTGATATGAGTATGAGTTATAGGTTCAGGTGTGTAGGATGGAGCTACGACATTGTAGGAGAGTGCGGTGGTAGGTTTGGGGGTATACCCATTTCCAAGGTTCCATCCACATCAAGTGCTTCATGTGGAGCAACGAAGTGGGCAACAGAGGTGGATGGTAGTTGGCTCGTCCCCAAATCCTCCTTGACGTTTTTACTAACACTTCCAAGATGGTTCCTTTAAAGGAATGAAGCAAGGTCATGAGTTCCATAAGTGTCACTGGGGTTGCAGAGGCAACGAGAATGGGTGCTGCAAGGTTTGCTGGTGGATCATCGATGAAGGACAGGATTCCATCTCCCTCCACTTCTTCGCCCATCTTCCTCTTAAGGATGTAAATCCCTTTGAAATAGAATTTCTCTTGTACCAATTGAAAGTATTGAAGCGGTCAACTAGAGGGGGTGAATAGCTGACTACAAATTTCTAGCTTTTCTTCCACTTTAAGGTAGTGTGGATAAACGCAAGTTATCAAGATACACAATAGTGTGAGAACAACCTATATGACGAGGAAAGACTAGCAACTACATAAGCAAAGGCAACGCGCCAGCTAGCAAGCCCAACACAAAATAAACATACAGTAGAGGATTAACTACACAAATTAGAGAAGGTGGTGTATCCCAAAGTTCACACTCTTGGGGAGTCCTCCGTTGGGGAGATGTGATAATCCCCAAGTATAGGGAGTTATTGTAGCACTTTCCAAAGTGGAGATGGTAAGTATGGAGTGTCGAAATCCCAAAGGAGCTGAAGGCGGGTAATCATATTCTCTTAGGTTCTATCTGCCAATGATACAACCTTTAGTACACCGAACGTCTGCCTTACGTAGATGCAATAACTAAATATGGGTTGGAGGTATAAAAGATCTGATGTGCAACATTTTGAGTACAACTAAATTCAAGTTAGGTACTGAAATTTAAATATGAAATACAATAAAAGAAAGCATGTGTGGAGTAGTGGTGGTAGCTGTTGCGGAATTGTCCCTAGGCAATGACCATGATACTAGATCGATAATCATGCATTGCAGTTTTATATGTGGAAGAGGCTATGCTAATGTACTGTTCGTACTTGTACTGACAAAATTATTATGATTGAAACCTTAGCAAAAATCCCTAAATTCTAAGAATTTATGAAGGTAAACCCAACTATAGCAGTAAGAACTGTGAGCCATCTTTATCCCATATGCATGAACTCCTATACTCATCTACGATATCATAACACGCAACTCATATCAATCATAATAGATCGCCAATGCCAAAAGACAAAATAAAACTACCCAACATTAATAATGATGCAACAAATAATTTGATACTCCCTCCGTCCCATAATGTAAGACGTTTTTTGAACTACACTAAGATGTTTTTTACACTAGTGTAGTGTCAAAAAAAGTCTTACATTATGGGACGGAGGGAGTAATAATTTAGACCTCCCACAGGGGGAAGTATCATATGCTAGTATCATGCAAATGATACTCCATAGTGAATAGTATCATAGACGACCTCATTTATTGCCATGCATGACACACAGTAGCACACCATTTAATATGATACAATAGCATATAATGATACTCAATCCTCTCTCATCCTTCATTTAATTGTATGCCACCTCATCTTAACTTCTTAGTTGGCATGCATGATACTTCATATGTACTCCTATTGTGGGAGGTATTATAGCATCAACAACCATGTTCAAGTAGGGGATCACTAAGGTTTAAGGATGTATGGACCACTGTAGAGAGGGTGAAGATGGCGATAGAGATAGTGGTGAAATTGATGGAGACAATGACGGTGATAATAATTCCACCGGCAACACTCCTACGCCACCGAAAGAGAGGGAGAGAGACCCCTCCTCCTTATTCTTCTTCCTTGGCCTTCTACCTAGTTGGGAGGAGGTTTCCCCCTCTAGTTCTTGGTGTTCATGGCCCCTGAAGGGCGAGAGCTCTCCTCCAAGACTGGATCTCTCGGGCAGTATTTTTCTAGATGATGAAGTCTTAGTTCCGTCACTATTTTATTTGCCACGGGAGTTCCGTGAATCCAAAAACGTACAGAAAAATAGGGTTGCTTACAACCTTCCGGACGAAGCTATAGCAATAGGACACCACAAGGAAACCTCGCTATGCGGCCTGGCTTCTAGCCGCGTGGTGGGATACGCGGAGGCCTTGGGGCCCCTCAAGTGGGCCTAGGCCCATTGGGACCTCTCGGTTACGAACCTTGCTGACATATTTTTATTTGATTTTTTCTAGATCTGAAAATATCATTTTCTACAACATATAAAAACACTAGAAAACAACAAATGGCCTTGGCACTGGATTAATATCCGATAAAGATCATAGGAAAGCATGCCAAAAAAATTTATATGTGAATATAACATGAATACTTCCAAAATTATGATATGTTGGAGACATATCAAGGTGTGAGTGCCAAGGCATTCAAACGCCCCTGAAGGTTCACCCCCCTAATGTCCTTTGAGCCCCCCCCCCCCCCCCCCCCCAACGAGTGGGCCTCAAATCCATCGTTGTTGGTCTTGAAGAAAACTTCACCATAACACACCACAAGCAAGGAAGGTTCTAGGATGGACTCCTAGGCGCAACTACCAGAGTAACAAGTTTGGTTTTGCGCAAGCAAGGGGGTCACGATTTGATTTGGTGGAAGTTTAGGTCTAGGGTTCTTCTTTGAATCATCTAAGTTTGATGGAGTTTGGTTGGAGGAATCAATGGGAAATGAGCTTTGAAGGTGTCAACAATGGTGGGCAGCTCAAATTTGGAGGACTAGGTCTAGAGAAAGAAGAGGGGTGGGCTTATATAACTCCCCTCAAAACCAACCATTATCCTCACATGTGGTGCACCCCGAAGATCCCATGGTTCGGAGCCATAGAAATCTGGTCTATCCGAAACCAAAACATATGTGACCCTTGGAGCCATTTGTTACCCCCGAGATCTAGGGGTCAGAGGGCAATATTTTTAGGTGTCCAGAGGCGATGCCAACTAGACCCAGAGATTCGGGATATCAAGTGAGGTACCAAGGTTTATTTTTGAGAGAGGATTTGTGTATGGATTTTTTTGTGGGGGTTTAGATGAAGAACGTGTATTATGATCCCCACACCTATTAATTACCTCAATACTCTTAATAGTGCGGCTTTCCAACCACTTGATAAACTGAAATCTTTCGGGGGGTTTGAACTTACAGTCACATTTTCCCTTTTTAATTAGTGGGGGTATCTCACCTCCATCCTTTTCGTCATATGAGACTAAGTAGCCGAGAATCACTTAATTAAAAGTGTTAGTCGCACTAATCATATGGTACCAACACTACACACTTAAGGGGTTACATGCAACTAGGGGCAACTCGGGTGGCAAAAACCTACCCATCACCTAAGTCCCCAGCCATCCCATTCGACCCCTAGCTACCTTCAGAGGATGCTGGTTGGAATGCCCTCACCAGTGGACGGCAACAGGGGGCTCTCTCTTTTGTGTGAGCGGCACTATGGAAGGAGTAGAGGAGCACAGTGGTTGGGGCAGTCTGCGCTGGTGACCATGTTATGGTGGAGCAGAAGGTGTGGCTACACAAGGGGTGCCTTGTGGTGGTGCGCTGTGTGTGTGACCCAAGGAGCTAGATCTGGGCCCGTGAGGGCTAGTTTAATGCGCCCGGGTAATGGGAAGGTGATGGAGCGGCCGGACGCAGTGGCCCTAGTGGCGGTGCCCCCTCATCCCTCAATTTTAGGTATGGGCAAGAAGTTGCTTTGGTCTGCGGGTGGATGCCGGAGTGGCGGCTTTGGGTCGGTGGTGCTGTGCTGTTGGTTTCGTGGACAGAAGTGGATTGGCCAGCGGCAATTCCGGTGAGAACATTGGCTCCTTGGAGGCGTCGAGAGCTAGCGGCGCAGTGCACTATACTCTCAAGAGTTTAGTGATGGTGGTTTTTTGTGGTGATCCAGACGAAAGTTTAACTTGACTTTGTCGGCGCTCGGTGATGGCAACACTCTTCTAGTACATTCCATCTTGATGGTGTTTCTATGGAGTCTCAAACCTCCTCCAACCACGGGGTTTGTCTTCCAGGTGAAATCCTTGAACAATAACTAGATTGTATGGTGGCGGCGTTTTCTTCATGTCATTTTTCCTCCATGGAGGCATCATTTACTGGAAGATGAGGATCGGTGAGCGTTGCCAGCAGTGACTTTCTCCGGTGGGATGCTGGTGATTTCGAGTGGGTTCGATGGTCGAGCATCACTGGCTTGGTGGTGTGGTTCACTGTTCTTCGTGTGGTCGGTTAAGCCCGGATTAACTTCCCTTGATGTTCTGTCTTCTCTCTCCGGTGGCAGGGTCCCGACGGCTATGCTGCCTACTGTTGCATGTCCGGTTTGTTCAGCGCCACCCCATACCTAGTCTAGCTAGGTAGTCTTGCAGTGATGCTTGGGTTTCGGCATGCTTTTCCTCATAAGCTGGACCAACTCTCTATTTAACGATGCAAGGCGGGAGCTCCCTGCCCTCCGACGAGGTTCCATCGAAACATTATAGCTTTACTTTATTATTAACATTCTTGATTCAATACATCTTTATTTCTTGTAGCTAAATATATAACTCTAGCTATTTATTTCTCCATACATCTGGAGATACTATTAGATAGGCGTTGAGAAAAATATGGAGGTAAGTTACGTGCAATTGTCACATTAGCCAACTTTCAACAGTTGGCGAACTGGTAGGTATTGTAGCTTTGCCCCCTCTTTGCCTTATTTGGTTATAAAATTATATCATTTGGGGAGTTTTAACTTGAGATGTCCCTATATAAAAACAGAGCATGCAAGATCAGTTTTTTGGTCGACTTTCACTAGTTCTTGTCATTTAATGAAGTTAAGTTTGTTGCAGTTGACTATAGCATAGTCCTGAGTGTTTTAGAATTCTTATGCATCTGCCTGTTGTAAGTACAGTTTTGTTTGAGTATGTATTTGTGTGGGTTAGAAATGGAGTTTAGGAGGATTACTTTGAAAGGTTTTTGTTTAAATGTTTTGGTAAATGCTAGCAGAATGGACTGAAAATTTAATTAATACATCTGTTACTTCATTTTGCAGTGGCGACTCTAATTATATTGCGGAATAGTATACAGCTGGGCCCCTAGCCAACAGTGAGACATTGGCATATATCAGAAGCAAATGGCGGAGATTGTGATTCTTCTAGCCATTAAAAAGATTGGAATTGCCTTGGCAAATGGAGCGGCACACCAAGCCAGCGCGTTGGTTGGAAAGTACAAGACACAACTGCAGGAGTTACAGCGCAGCATGGATCGTGTCATGAGGGAGCTTCGCGTAATGCATGATTTTCTTTGTCAAATGGACATTCGAAACCGCAACTTACAAGTGCAAGAGAGCTGGTTGGGGGAAGTACGAAAAGTAGCACATTTGATGGAGGACACGGTGGATGAGTATTTGTATCAAGTTGGTCGGGAACATGATATAGGGTGTTGCTTTTACTTGAATAAAGGGTTCAAAAAACCAAGATCTCTGCTTTCTTTGAACATGATAGCTTTCAACGTGAAGGAAATAGAGAAAGACCTTTCACACCTGTATGAGACAAAAAACCGTTGGGTTCCTGTGAACGGTGGGGATACTGGCAGCTCAAATTATATTGTCGAGAGGTCCCAAGATCTAGCAAACATCTCACGCTCGCTTGATGATGAAGATCTGGTGGGGGTGGATGAAAACAAAGAAAAACTTGTGATGTGGTTGGCAGGTGATGATCTAGAACGCTCTGTGGTAGCATTGCTCGGAATGGGAGGGCTTGGTAAAACAACTTTAGCTGCAAGTGTCTACAAGAAGGTGAGAGAGAAATTCCAGTGTCATGTTTGGGTCTCCATCTCTCAAAATTATTCTAAAGAAGATGTCTTGAGGAATATAATCAAGAAACTTTTTGAACATAATGTCAGTGTTCTATGTAGCACTGTGGCTATGGACATCACGTGCCTTGAAGAGACGGTGAAGAAGTTTCTGGAGCAACATAAGTATTTGATTGTGTTGGATGATGTTTGGACTCCAGAAGCATTTGATGACTTGTCTAGGGCACTTGCTCAAAATGATAAGGGCAGTAGATTGATTATCACAACAAGGGAAGGCAGTGTTGCTGCGCTTGCCTCTCGAGGGCATATCTTAACAATGGAAGCTTTACCAGAAGACAAGGCATGGGACCTCTTTTGTAAGAAAGCCTTTCCAAGAGATACAAATCATGAATGCAATGTGGAGTTGAAGCCTTTATCCGAGGAAATAGTTAGCAAGTGCAAAGGCTTGCCTCTTGCTATTGTGTCAGTTGGTAGCCTATTGCGTGTGCGTGAGAAAAGTATGGAAGAATGGAGAAGAATAAATAACCAATTGAGTTGGGAGCTAATTAATAATTCTAGTCTTAGTGATATAAGGAATGTTTTGCATCTGAGCTTCATATACCTTCCAACACACTTGAAAAGTTGTTTCTTGTACTGCAGCTTGTTTCCTGAAGACTATCTTTTCAAAAGGAAAGAACTTGTACCATTATGGACAGCCGAGGGGTTCATCGAGGAGAGGGGTGAAAGCACATTAGAAGAAGTGGCAGAAGGCTATCTGAAGGAGTTGATTGATAGAAACATGCTACGACTTGTTAAAAGGAACAGTTTTGGTAGGATGAAGAAATTCAGAATGCACGATATCTTACGTGAATTGGCAATGGACTTGTGCCAGAAGAACTGCTTTTGTGTTAAAAATGAGAATAAATGTGGGGAGTCTCTTCAGAAGGATGATGGGCGTCGATTGGTGCTGCATAAACTAAAAAATGACATGCAACAACCATTTTCCAATATGCACCAACTTCGAACTGTCATTACATTGGGCGGTAGCAAGTCGACATTGGATCTACTACCTCGGCTATGTGATAAGTCGAGATATATGACAGTGCTAGAATTAAGTGGTCTACCCTTCAACAGGATTCCAAATGCTATTGGTGATCTTTTTAATCTTCGCCATTTGGGTTTGCGTAATACAAAAGTGAAGTTACTCCCGAAGTCTGTTACGAAGCTTTCGAATTTGTTGACACTGGACCTTTATAGATCTGACATACATGAGTTGCCTAGTGGGATTGTGAAACTGAAGAAGCTCAGACACTTATTTGCTGAGAAAACTATTGATCCGGATTGGAGAGGAATTGCATGTTGCCATGGTGTGTGTATCCCCAATGATCTTGGAAATCTAACAAACCTGCAGACGCTATACGCGTTGGAAGCACAAGATGAGTCTCTTAGACTACTAGGGGAGCTGAGGCAACTAAGGAGCTTGAGGTTATTAAATGTGAAAGGAAGCTATTGTGGACGTATCAGTGAATCTCTAGTTCAAATGCGGCATTTGTCCTTGCTATCTGTGAATGCAAGTGATGGAATGAGGTTCTCCTATTGAATGTGCTCCTGCCAAGCCTGCAAAAGCTACGTCTGAGAGGACGGTTAGCAGAATGGTCATTGGACGAGTCTCCTCTCTTCCAAGGTGTAGGCGGGCAAAACTTGTATGAATTGTCTCTATATTGGTCACAATTGAGAGAAGACCCCCTGCCATCCCTTTCCCGGTTGTCAAACTTGACGTGTCTACAGTTCACAAGAGCATACAATGGAGAGCAGCTGACATTTCTCTCGGGTTGGTTTCCCAAGCTAAAGATTCTCTTTCTAAGAGACTTGCCTAATCTGAATCGGCTAGAGATACAGCAAGGTGCCATGGCGAGCCTGGAAAAATTATATTTAACCAACCTCAACAGCATGACTGAGGTTCCACCGGGCATTGAGTTCCTCCTGTCCCTCCAGTATCTAACCTTCCGTGAAATTACCAATGACTTCTTGTCGGTGCTGCGCGGATGTTCTGCAATTGAAGGGACACAGTGGCAGCATACTCTCCGACGTTGACTTGCCACACTGGTCCGGAAATGTGTAGGTATGTAAGCTAGGCACTAACCTGCCAACTAGCTATAATCATTATTTGTTTTCTCCCTGTACTCTAATCTTACTAATTTAACATTTTTGATGTGATATAGTGTTGGTTATGCAGGTCGACAGCCAGAAGGGAAATGGTTCATTATTTGGGCCGCATGCAGTGAGTACAGGCGTCAATGCATCTGAAGGTGCATTATGCGGTATTAGTATTGCATTCGTGCTGGTGCCGATATACTACAATACCGTCTATATCTCCTCCGCTTTTACAAGATGTACTACTGCTGCTGTTGTCCGTGTACATATGAAGTGTGATTACATTGCTTGTTGATGATTTCCGGTTGTGGCTTTCAAATTAGATGACATTTACTGTAAGGCTGCGTGCGACCTGTGTTTACATATTAAGACTAATTTTGGTGTGATTTGTTTCAGTTATGTACTGCTGTTATAATTCGTATGTGCATGTTGTGAACCCGATTAAATAAAAGACTTGGTTTGTGATTCATAATGCTCGGGTATTCACTTTCATTGTGATACGGTTGCTGCCTTTAGTTGTTGCTGTTGTAACTTGCCTGTCTGTTTTGTAGATAGGCTTGCTCTGTTTCTATATCTCTTATTTTGGACATGTGTGTGCATGCTACTCCCTCCGTTCCTATATTAGTTTACAGAGGGAGTATTTGTCTTTTTAGAGATCTCAAATGGACTACCACATACGGATGTATATAGACATATTTTAAAGTGTAGATTCATTCATTTTGCTCCATATGCAGTCACTTTTTGAAATATATAGAAAGACAAATATTTAGTAACGGAGGGAGTATTTCCTTATGTTTCGTTGAGCAACGATGCATTGGTGCAATGAGGGGACACACTTCGGAAATGCTGAGATGGTGCTACAGTAGAAATACTAGAAGGAAAGGCGGTCAATTTTAATTTTCTGTACATAAGAAGGCGATTGATGAGGTCATGTCACATAACATGCGGTTTTTCCAGGGATCCATGTTTATACAGTACAAATGTGGATGCTTCTTTGTCGTTTCGGTTGCTAGTAGCTATCAGCATGTCTGCCAAAACTGTTTCTTACAAAGGTTAAAAACTCATGATCGCGGGTCAGGGCACTCTGTTAAAGCCTCGGTGTCCGACAAATTTGCTAGGGCCTTGGTGTCATTTTCGATAGGATGTCCTTGAGCGCTCGTGTTTCTGCTGATTGTGCATTGTGTCTGGATTCCTCTGATCTTTCAGGATGTATTACCGCACCATTTTTGCTGCTTGTGCCTGTGTTTGCCACTGCTCGTACTGTTCGTGCCATAGTGTTTCTTATTGTTGTGGCTTATAATGAAACTCTCTTTTCAAGCATCCAATTTGGTTCTCTCCTTCGTGCTGAAAAATCCATGCCGGTCTGAGAGATGAGGTCGGAGCAGTTAGGTGCGATAAATTGACAGTAAGAAAGCGAGATTCGGCAAGGCATTGCATTGCGGGGAAAGAAGTATAAGAGCAGCATGTATTTAAAATTAGTCTCCTCAAATGTGGGAAGATCTGTAAGATAAATCTCACTTAGTTTCCTTGGAGATTGAAGGAGATTAAACACAAAGAAATCCATAGGGAATGTTAATGAATTTTAAGTGTTAATTAATGATTTCATCATAAAACAAGTTTAGGGACAATCTGAGCGCAACCGAGGAAGCGACCAGGATCGACGAAGCCTGACCCTCGCGTCGCCCGACCCGGGCGACTCGAGGGAACCCAGCCGCCGCCGGCTCGCCACCCTCCTCGCCCCTACCCGGCGCCGCCGTCGCCGGAGGGCCGGCCGGCGAAGCCGCGACGGGCCCTGGGATGGCGGCGGGGGGGGGGGGGGGGGGGGGGGGGGAGGGGGGGCTGTTCCCCCCTCCCCCTCCCTTGCCCACCTGCCCTCTGACCTGCCACGCTCCCAGATCTATTCCTGGCGGCGGAGGCGGCCCACACCGGCGGCGGAGGCGGCCTCCCCTAGCGCCCCCCCGGCGACCTCTTCCCCGACCTGCTGCTGTAGCAGGTGGCCTCGCCCCGGCTCTTGGCACGTTGTGCAATTCCGTCCCGGTTGGATCTGGGGCCTCCCCCAGCTGGTTGTGGTGTTTCCCGGACGTCCCGACGTGGCGGCCAGGCGCGCCCTCCTTGCTGCGCCCCCTCCCCACCCCGACCCCCTCCACTCTTGTCAGCTTCGGGTCGGCCCCTCTTCGGAGGTGGCCTGGAGGCTCACGGTTGTGCCCGGCGGCCAATACTTCCTGTAGTGCGCCGGCCGGGAATGTGGCTGCGTTCGAACCTTCACTACAAGAAATATGTCAACTTGTGACCACCACTATTGGTCACTGAAAGGTCATGGTTTTTCATTTGCGACCTTTTTGTGACCAAAAACAGAAGGTCAAAAGCTGGCGGTCATAAACTGACTATAGCGACCTTTCTTCTGGAATGGTCGAAGACGTTTACGACCAAAATACGTCTATTGTTTTGTTTTGGTCACTAGCAACCTCCCCAGGCCACGTAGGCATCCAGCGTGGCAATCTGACGTGGCACAAGATTCAGCCCGGTCCAATTCGGTGTTTATATGGGCCGAGCCCATTAATTCGGCCTTTTTAATACTTATTTTTCCTATTAATTTTTGCTAGCTACATGGGCTGCCCCAGCAATTCAGCCTTTTTATTTCTAGATGCAGCCTTTTACAGCGTATCATCTTTTATTTTTTGCCATTTTATTTTCCACTGTTTTACATTTGTCCCAAGAGTTTCAGTTTTTCTTTTTCTCAGAAGATTGGTCCCAATTGTCAGTTTCTAGTAATAGGACCCGGTTGTCAGGGTCAAGTTCTTTAGATTTCATTTCATAGTAAATAAGTAATAAATATCTAAATCAGCACTGGCAAAATACACTGCTTGAAATAGTAGCCAGAATGGCAATCACAGTATTACAACGTGAATACATTTTTTTGTGGGTAAACGCGGATACATCATACAACACAAATACAATGGCAATGACAGTATTACAAGCTCTGCTGCTTCTGTCGACCTTCTTCAACATGGACCTCCTTCGGTCCTTCTCCTTATCCTTTCAACCTTCTTTTGCATGGAGCTACCGTGAGAGGAAATCTACAGTTAAGAACAAAATACGTATATAAGCAGTTGGGTACATATCACTTTGGAAAGCAGAAGATATCATTTGGCTGGACATGAATATCACTTGTGCATGGGACAGTAAAAGGAATTACAACTAAACAACAATTCAACATGAATTGGTAAAATGAACTGGCAAAGAATGCACTGTCCAACTGATTCAGCATGAGAGTCCGACGGCGACAGCACCAAGCAAAATTCAGTAAAGCGTATAAATAGATTCAGGCCAATTGGTAAAATGAAATCTAATCCATGAGATTTAGTCAACTTTAGGGAGCATCGCAGATTCTGACCAATATTTGCAAGCATGTAAATACCGATTCAACACTAGGGAGTATTGACTTTTTCTGGCAGCGAGAAAGCAACTCAATTTGGCAAGCAGTGCAATACCAAGTGAATTTAGTCAAACATGCAAGTGAATTTAGAGCAGTAGCACTAGGGGCTAGGGACTGACAGCAGTAAGACTAGATTCAGTCAAGTGAAAGTGAATTTAGAGCAGTAGCAAAATCAGGGAACGTGAGAGAGGTAGAGGGAGGCTCAACCATGAATTGCTGCTGCCCCATGGTTGGGTATGTAATTGTCGCCGCTCCTCCTTGTGGATGCCATGGTCGGAGACGCCGGATCCGTGCGGGCATCCACCTCCTATCCGCACGAGCTGAAGCAAACCGTAGCAGGTAGTCCACCAGAACCTTCTTCCTCTTTGGTTGCACCAGCGGCGTCTGCAGATCCGCCATGGCCAGAGGCTGACTTCTGAAATGAAAAAGAGCACAATGAGATGTTAGCTTTGCCATGATGATATAGTAGTAACAGGGAAGCATACCAGGGAGGTAGTTT
Source organism: Triticum urartu (assembly GCF_003073215.2). Taxonomy (NCBI): domain Eukaryota; kingdom Viridiplantae; phylum Streptophyta; class Magnoliopsida; order Poales; family Poaceae; genus Triticum; species Triticum urartu. The sequence continues at coordinate 20,141,945 of NC_053028.1, forward strand.
TACATAATAAAAACAAACTAGGCACCTGCATAATCACACGGCGGTAGTTTGAGATAATAAAAACTAATGTTCCACGCATAGTCTTAGCGCTCCAACAAAGAAACAACTAAAATTACTTTCAAGCAAATAGGTTGTACATCGATCAGGTTGTAAATGACAAAAATTCAGTGGTGTACCTAGTGCAAGAAGGCATCGACTAGGTTTTGAAGCTAATAACAATTGGCATGCATGTATGACTTGTTGGAGTTGGTGCATGGTCAAATTCAACTAGTGTAATGTATCGCCTATATATAATAGACCCATCTCTCCAATGCAATTTCACGAACCAAGAAACATAGGTGTTTATTTCTTCCTCTGCTAAACTATCTCCATATGGATATCAGCTAATGATACGCATATCGTATTAAGGCAATGCTTTGGACGGCACATATTCTGCAAGCTGTTGCTAATTTGCAAATACAAATGGACGCCTAACAGTGCTCACATAGAATTAGCAGAGCATGGCAGATTTATAGCCATCAGGGGAGGGGGACACCTGAACCCACGTCGGCTGCTGCAGGGCTTGGGCTGCACACACACACACATACATGTATCAAAAGCAATTCAGTCAACACTCTCCGCAGGAAAGAGGCAAGTTGGCACTCACAGGGTTGAGATAATAGCAGGAGACGTGTGTACCTGAAGGGGCGAGCGATTGGTCCAAGCCCGGAGAGCAGAGGAGGCATGGCGGCGGTGTGCTGGAGCGCCTTGGAAGCCCGAGAACGTGGTGGTACAGATGGTCAAGGAAGAGGAGCAGAGCAGGTCCTTGATGGCCAACTAGATGCGTCCCTCCTTCTGCTCCTCGTGGATGGGTGACCTGCAGTAACAAATATGTTATACAACCCAGGATCGAATGTAGCACATACTATCGTTTCTGAACTTAATCGTGGCAGTCTTTCATCATTACCCAGTCTCCGACAACAAATAAGCTCACTAAAACAGCATTGTTGAGATCTCTTTTGACTTTAAGGACGTATCCATCAAGACATGCAAGTCCCAAGATCCACAGCGCTTACAATCCCATCGACGCAATCAGATAGCTGAAACTCGAAAGAGACAAAGAGCTCATTACAAAAATGAAATGCTAGTAGCACATGTCTCACAGGACAGTGATGGTTAACTTAGATTCTCTAACCAAATATCTCAATAATCTGGTTGACTACTCACAGATTAACAAAGCCCCTCGTGATTAAACTATCCATCGCTCACAGATTAACAGACTAGTAGACGGTACTCCGCCCAGGAAAAAACCTCCCAAACAAGACAGGAAGGTTACCATGACAGCGATGGAGGCGGCGGCGAGCGCGGCCTGGCCGAGCCGCAGCCAGAGCCCGCCCCACGTCCCGGGCCTCCCCGCCAGCTCCCTTCTCTTGAGGCCAACACCGCCACCGCCCATGCGCATGCTCTGCTCCAGGTACGTAGGCACGAAGGGAAGCCCCAGCTTCTCCGCTGTGGTACAACAACAAAAGGGATCAGAAATCAAGAGAAGGGAAACTAGGAACATCACATGGGGCTGCCATATTCCTGCGGATTCAGACCACAGCAGTGACAGAAGATTACACGGAGCAGAGACGAGGTCGTGAGCGACGCACCGAGGTAGTCGACGGGGATGCGGCCGTTGGAGAAGCGTCCGGTGGGGCAGTGGGTGTCGAAGTCCCGCCCGTAGGGCTCGCGGTCGGCGCGGGCGAGCGTGCCGAGGTACTTGTTGGTGCCGACGTCGAACGTGGAGTCGCCGATGACGAAGAGCGTGGGGACGAGCGGGGTGGGTCGGGTGAGGAGCACCAAATCTCGGTGGAGATGGTGCAGCGGCCAGAGGAGAGCCCGGTGGAACTGCTCGATCCGGATGGGGAGAGGAGCTACTCGATCCAGATGGGTGTTTGTGTCCCGGATCTCACAGGAGGAGGGGCTATGCGCCGCCCTGATCCCGGATCCGGCGGCTTCTAGCCTCGCCGTCACCATCGCTGGTGGCTGCTCTAGCTGGAGTACCCGCGGCCAGAGACGACAGAGCTGGTGTCGCGGTTGGTGACGACGAAGGAGAAGACGATGAAGACGAGCCGGCGTCGCGTCCGGTGGCTCAGCCAGATGCCGCCGCCGAGGACGACGAGGGAGAGGACCAGGACCCCCACTCGCGTTCGGTGGTGGTGACCATGTCCACGATGGCCTCCTTCTCGGGCCAGTTGGATCTGAGAGCGGGGAGGGGAGGGATCTGGATCAGGAGCGCGATGGGGAGGGTCGAGCGGTGACCATGTGGGGGGAACGCCGGAGGAGTGGGGCGGGGCCGGCGGCGCGTCGAGATCCAGGGGGGGGGGGGGGGGTTGGGGGGGGGGGGGGGGATCTAGAAGGAGTGGTGTGCGGCGGCGGTGGATCCAGAGAGAGGGAGAGGGTGAGAGCGCTAGGGTTCGGTGCGTGGGGAGAGAGTGGAGTGGTGTGCGGTGGGTTTTTTTAGGGGTAGCTCGCGGTGGGTGAGGTGAGGGCCGTTGGATCCAGGAGGATCCGACGGTGGTTTATCCATGATCCGCGTGAGAGGCCTTTGGACCAATCAAAACGTGGTATACAGGTATGATATTTTGACCATTTAAATTGGTCATAATTGACTAAAAGTAAGGTGCTAAATCATGTTAGCTATTTTATTATGATCTGAAAATATGAAAAAAAAAACTTCTCATTGTGTCAGCAAATTTTACTATAGTTTTCAGGAATAATCACAAATTGAAATAAGACAAATATTTTTTAAAGAGTTATGAGAAATGAGTTCTCTTAAATCATTTTTTCATTTTTCGAGTGTCCAAAATGAGTTTTTTTGTGAAGGACCTATAATATATTTGTTGCGAAATTGGACCAAATCAATTTTCTAAAATACTAGGACATATTGAATGCACAATTGACCAAATGGTTGGGTGTCAAAAGATTCGATCCACCTCTGGTGAAAAAGACAAATTTCCGTCGATTCAGTTGGAAGCGGGTCAAATTTGAACTGCGGCTGCCTCATAGTTTGCTTTTTATTTTTTCCAAAAATCATTTCTAGGTACATAAGTATCTATTTAATAAGAGAAACATAAATTTTTTTCCAAGATTCAACCACTAGCTAGGAACGGTCAAGCCCGCCGTTTTGACCGCATTTTGAAACGGACATAAAATTCCAAAAAATCAAAAAATTATAAAACCTTCACATTGTGTCATTATACGTGACCAAGTTACGAGGAAAAATAATAAACTTATAATACGGCAATTCTTTTAAAAAAAGTGTTCTCAGAAACGAGTTATCATGTGTGGAGATCAATGGCTTTCAAGCCAAATGATCAATCTTATAGCCACATTCATGGCATAGTTTGTTCAGATGATCTCATATTATGCACAAGGTGCATACTGGAATGGCAAACAATGTTTCCTAAGGAAACTTTCATTTTCTTTGGACGAAAAAATCATTTTCCATTTTCCGAGTGCCCGAAATGAGGTTTTTTTGTGAAGGACCTACCAAATAATTGTTGCAAAATTGAACCAAATTATTTTTATAAAATACTAGACCATATTTAATGCACAATTGACCAAATAGTTGGGTGTAAAAAGTTTTTATCCACCTCTGGTAGACAAATTCCCGCCGATTCAGTTGGAAGCGGGTCAAATTTGAACTGCAGCTGCCTCATTGTTTCCTCTTTATTTTTTCCAAAAATCATTTCTAGGTACATAAGTATCTATTTAATCAGAGAAATATCAAAAGTTTTCCAAGATTCAACCACTAGCTAGGAATGGTCGAGCCCACCGTTTTGACTGCATTTTGAAACGGGCATAAAAAATTCAAAAAAATTAAAAAATTGGAAAACCTTCGCATTGTGTCATTATATGTGACCATTTCCAGGAAAAATAATAAACTTGTAATACGAAAATTATTTTAAAAAAGTGTTCTCAGAAATGAGCTATCATGCGTGAAGATTCATGGCTTTCAAGCCAAATGATCAATCTTATGGCCACATTCGTGGCATAGTTTGTTCAAATGATCTCATATTGTGCAAAAGGGTGCATCTTGTAATGGCAAATAATGTTGCTTAAGGAAGTTTTCATTTTTTGTGCACGGAAAATTCATTTTCCATTTTCCAAGTGCCTCAAATGAGGTTTTTTTGTGAAGGACCTACCAAATAATTCTTGTAAAATTGGACTAAATCATTTTTCTAAAATACTAGGCCATATTTAATGCACAATTGACCAAATGGTTGGGTGTAAAAAGTTTTGATCCACCTCTGGTGAAAAAGACAAATTTCCGTCAATTCAGAAGGAAGCGGGTCAAATTTGAACTGCAGCTGCCTTATAGTTTGCTATTTATTTTTTCCAGAAAACATTTCTAGGTACATAAGTATCTATTTAATCATAGAAACACCAAAAAAATTCCAAGATTCAACCACTAGCTAGGAACGGTCATTCCCGTCGTTTTGACCGCATTTTGAAACGGGCATAAAAAATTCAAAAAAAATTAAAAATTGGGAAACCTTCGCATTGTGTCATTATATGTGGCCAAGTTCCCAGGAAAAATAACAAACTTGTAATACGGCAATTATTTTAAAAAAGTGTTCTCAGAAACGAGCTATCACATGTGGAGATCAATGGCTTTCAAGCCAAATGATCAATCTTATGGCCACATTCATGGCATAGTTTGTTCAAATGATCTCATATTGTGCACAAGGGTGCATATTGGAATGGCAAACAATGTTGCCTAAGGAAGTTTTCATTTTCTTTGGACAAAAAAACCATTTTCCATTTTTCGAGTGCCCAAAAGGAGTTTTTTTTGTGAAGGACCTCCAAAATAATTGTTGCAAAATTGGACCAAATCATTTTTATAAAATACTAGGACATATTTAATGCACAATTGACAAAATGGTTGGGTGTAAAAAGTTTTGATCCACCTCTCGTGAAAAAGACAAATTTCCGCCGATTCAGTTGGAAGCAGGTCAAATTTGAACTGCAGCTGCCTCATAGTTTGCTATTTATTTTTTCCAAAAATCATTTATAGTTACATAAGCACCTATTTCATCATAAATACATGGTTTGGTGGCGATACGTCGAGGTTTGGACGGTGGCCGAGGGCTCCAACTCTAGAGCGCGTAAACTCGCATGCCCGCCGCGTGGTCACCGCGTGACCGTGGCGTTGCCATGTGTTCTGGGTGGCCTAGGCATGTCTAGTGGGTTGGGCACTCCCCAGGTAGGTGCTAGGAAGAAAATTACAACATAAGATTCTCACGAGGAGACCGATCGATGCTCAAACATGAATTAGCAGCCAAGTGTTTGATTAGTGGTACAGGAAATGTACATGGCTAATGGGCGTGTGTTTTGGCTGAGTATGATCATTTACTAAGAAGACCGTCTTCACAAATTTTCAGCTCAAAAGGAGGAGCCTAGGTGGCACTTGCTTTGCAAACTACCACACTGGACATAAATACGAATGTTGAAGCTCGGCTCAAAATAATGAATGGATTGAGCTGGCATTTGGTGGAGGATGGTTATCTGGGCATAGGAAAGCACTGTAGAAAATGGATACTATTTGGACATGTCAAAGTGATACTTCCTTCACAAACTGTTGTTATGAACAGAATAGGAAAATGAATATTGTTGAATTATTTTTGAACTAGGCAAGGAAGGTTTTTACATATTTGACGAAGATATGACCCAAAGAATTTATGAGATTTTTTTGGGAATTTTGGGAATGATAGAAATATAGGTCGCTTCACAACCTAGGGCAAAAACTGCCACATGGACATGACACACAGGCAAAACTGATGAGGTGGCGCCTAGTCATAGCAACCCACCACAATTTACAAGGCTATGACCATCTATATTGGTCGTTAACAACTAGAAATAAGGCAGCGGACTAGCGCTGTTTGCTTTATGACCATTTCCTCTAATGAAATTATGATCTTTCTGACCAAAATGGTCGTTATGGTTTAGGGTTTAGAGCCCCCAGACAGCTTTTGACCAATTGGTCTAAAATGGTCATAAATTTATGACCAATTCTTCGAGGGTCACTGACAGAAGGTCATAAGTTGACATATTTCTTGTAGTGCTTCTTCATTATCCACTCACCCCGCAGGGGCGGCTTCGACCCGGCGGCCAAGGACTTGCGTCCCCTTCCTGCGTCCATGGCCGGCTGGCGTGGCTTCGGATCCGGCGTAGCCCAGGAGCTGCGCTATTTCCGGCTCCTATGGCTCGCTGACCTTGGCATCTCCGCACCCAACACCCTGCGGTACCCTTGGTTGGCCTTCCATCCCGGTGCATCCTTGGGTCCGACGCGCTCTGGGAGTTGCGTCCCCTTCCAGTTCCTTTGGCCCGTTGGTGCCCTTGCTGCTCCGGTCCTAGTGGCCTGGATCTGCACTCCCTTCCAGATCCCGACTTGTCTGGGGCTCTGGCCACCGTCGCATCCGCATTGCACCCCATTCCGCTTAGCCACGCAACCTTGTCCTCCTCCAAAGCTCGCACGTCCGGCAACGACCGGTGTCTTCTTTGGCATTGGGCGTGACTCTCCTTCCTGCAGTCGCAGTTCTGGCCTATGCTTGACTTCCTCTTCTCCGACTTGTGCTCCGACGGCTTGGTATTGCTCAGAATTTGGCTAGGGAGAAATCCCCGCATCTTGTGCTGGCAGCAGCGACACTCGCGGGTGTCGTTCCCTTCTTGGAGGCGCTGTTATGGCCATTATCTGTGCCCCTCTTCGAGCATCAGGGGAAACCCTAGGTCCGGTTTTCTGGACCAGATAACGAGGCGTCTTGGTGTCGTTCTCCTTCGTGAAGGCGTTGTCTTGTTTGCTCGCGGCGTCCTCGGTGCTGTCTTTGGAGATGTCGGTCGTCTAGTTGTTGGTTGGATTACTTCTTCGGTCGGAGAGTTTAGCTATGTTTTTATGTTGGGGTCGAGTTTCTCATGTTTCTCTGTTTCATGCACCATGTTCACGCCTCTTGCGTCCGTGTCATGTGTTGTACCATCTTCTGTACTCATTCTAACTCCTTCTATCAATGAAATGATACGCAAGCTTTGCGTATTCGCGAAAATAAAACATGTTTAGCAAACAAGAGGTGCTTAGGGAGTCTTACACATGCCACCTCTTTTGTGAAAATGATTTTGCGGGAACGCGAAGACTCGGGCAAAACAAAACCTGTATATCTTGTACTGCAAATTTAAAAATATCTTCTTGCTAGAAATAGTTTATCACAACCTCCGCGTCATGCCGTGCGAGCTTGCGTGGCGGCGACCCGCCACAACCATGAGCACCATCAAACATCAAAGTGAAGAAGAAATGAAGAAGAAGTGTTGGGATTTGTCACCAGATTGCCGGGGGGGGGGGGCTAGCTATGGGGCAGGCGGATTGCACGGAGGGAATAGGGAGGGATATATTTTTTTGAGACAAATAGGGAGGGATATAGAAACCGCCTATATAAATTTTTTGGACCGGGCTTTGTTTATCAGATTTGTTCGGGCCGAAAAAAGTGGGATCCTGCAAAATGGTCAGAAATTTCAGCCCCACGTGCCTTTGCCGGATATGCTAGAGATGCTCTAACTAGTAAGGGTGTCTCCAACGCTGACCCTCAAACCACCCGCAATCATCTGGACCGACTGGTCCATACGCATTTTTCCATCCAACATGTTCCTGTATCGGTCCGCTCGGCGGTCCGGACGCACTTTCTTCCACAAACCGGAGACAAATTAGGGGGCTTTACGACCGTCCGAACCGCTGCCACGTCCGCTTCTGGCTGCCCGGCCCACCATTAATCCCCTCCCTCACCCGCGCGCGCTTCCCGCCTGAAACAGCTAGCACCGCTCCAGACTGCTAGTGCCGCATTCATGCCCGGCCAGACCGCACGTGACCTCTCACTACTGTTGGCATTGAAGCGGCATGCCGACTGAGAGAGTGCAGCCCGCGCCGCTTCCTGGTGCACGTGATTGCTCCGTGGCCAAATGACACCCCCGTTAATTCGTCGCCCTACATTAATGATATGCAGTTGCCGAGGAACCTACTCCAACGTCACCCATCCGTCCGTCTGCTGCCGACTATTAACCTCACCACGACGGCCCATTGCCATCCACCCGCTATGTAAGCTCTAGCCCCGGACATAGTCACAGTCATCCTCCTTTGGTCCTTTTCTTCTCTCCGCACCACGCACGCCATGGCTTCCTGGTGCTCGAAAGCCCCTCTCGTCCGAGCAGAAGAAGGAGATGGCCTCCATTGCTTCCAGCTGGCATGCTGGCAGCCCAGAGGCCGTCGATGTCCCAATGGAGGACGCGGCTGAGGATGAGCTAGCACCACCCTCCTCGCCGGTGCATGCCGGCATCACCATCGGCGAGGCCCATGCCCACTACACGGACATGGTGCGGTAGGACCAGGAAGCCAAGTTCTCGCAGGCGCAGGCTGACCATGCCTACAACCTCGGCCTACCTCGGCGAGCACCAGCGCGTGGAGCAACTCGCCGTCGGCACGGCCATCGTGCCGGACGTGGACGTGGCAGAGCAAGAGGCGCTGCTCGACTCCTAACGCTCTGCCCTCGCCCGCTCGGGATACCGCCTCCATCAGGCGGAATTACATGCCACCTGCAAGGAGATGGACGAGGCGGCCGATGAGGTGTTCGGCAAGAGCGATGACGAGGAGGACATCGCCGGTTCTGTCTTGGCCGCGCCCCGCGTCACGACCATGAAGCCGACACGTCCGCGGGGGCTGCCTGCAGCGAGGAAGTGTAGTGCATGGTAGGTCGCCGCCGCTCGGGTTCCAAGAAGGCCACCGCTTCTTCCCTCCCGTTGATGCTAAGCTTGACAGCGTGATCATGGTCGGCTGATTAGCTGCTCGGGCTGTGAAGGCAAAGCTGGAGACTGCCGAGGCGAAAGTGGAGAAGGGGAAGGCAAGAGCCGGAGCTTCACTTTGTGGGGCTCACAGCTGGACATGGGGAACGAGCATCGGCGGTCATTTAGATTAGGTTTAGAGTAAGTTTAGTATAAATTTGTCCAAAATGTAATGAATTTCGTCCGAGTTATATGAAAATCAGACGGTTTGCATGAATTTCGTCCGCTTAGTTGAAATACGGCTTAAAATGTATGCGGATAGCGTTGAATGCCCGTCTCTCATATTCGTGTTTGCAGAGTGGACAGACGCGGGAGAGAATCTACGGTTGAGCATTGGAGATGCCTTTAGCGTCAAAATTTCCTAAAATTAAAAAAAAAGTAAGCGTCAAAAACTCTAGTGAGTTACAACTGTTCCCCAGGAACTCCAACTAGACCGGAAGAACTGAAATGAAAAACAAGGTCTGGGCATGGTTTTCAATTTCAGTTTCAGACAAATTTCAACACCAACCGAAATCACTGGAATTCAGTGATTTCAGTTTTCATTTCAGCCAAATGACCGAAATATTCACTTGAATTCAATTAAAATTTTGAAAAATTTAAAAATATTTTGAAAAATATTGGAATTGTTGTGCTATACTGAAATTGCTGAAATATTTTAGCCGAAACGTAATATTTCATTGTCTGCTGAAATTACTAAAATTCAGTGAATTTCACCGAAATCTCAAAGTGAAAACCATGGGTCTGGGCAAGAGAGCGGAGGGAGGGGGCGAGCAGACGACCTCGCCGCCGGCGAGGGTTAGGGGCAGGAGAATGCTTCGTATCCGGCCAAGATCCCCACCTCCTCCGACCGCTACAACGACTGGGCGGCCCGGCCAAGTCCCTCCCTCGCTCGCCGATGCCGCCGCCAAGTGGAACCCCTGGCCCGGCGGCGACGACGAGGTAAGCCACCCAACCATTATTTATTCTCCATATCCATGAGCTCCAACTTAATTACTGATGAATCCGATCGAGAGTTTGCACGCAGTAAATCTGAACCTAGTT